>NW_026068299.1:80657-125182 GCF_014885135.2 Alexandromys fortis
TCAAGGAAAACACACCATTGAAAAGAACGAAGATTTTAAGCAGACATGGCTGCCTCAGTGTCCTGACTATTGGATGTTCTTACCTGATGTTAAGAGCAACAAGGAAGCCACAGTCAGAGTTACACATGGGTCTACCTGAGATGAGAGGTCAGGCTGCCAATAGCATCCTTGGGCTCCATAGTCACTCCTCCCCAGGTATGGGCAGGCTGAGCAGGTCAACAGATACCAATGTACCATTGGATTAAACTGGCGAATCACAGAGCCCCAGAGGATCACTTCCTGGACTGATGCTTTAGCCTTTCAATTACAGACAGCCTAGCTGATGTGGCTAACCGAATGGGGGCGACAATTCCAGGTATCGGCAGTGGACACATTCATAGAGAGGCAAGGTTCAGATGACTCGGTGGGTAAAGTGCTTGCTGTACGAGAGTCAGAGTTCAGATCCCTTAGCACCCATAAAAACTCCAGGCCAGGAGGATACCTGATGTCCACCTTAGGCCTCCATACACATGTGCATAGGCAAGAGTACCCATGCTCACAAAGGCACATATACACAGAGGTTTGATTTTGGTAGTTTTAACGAATGTTAGTAGCCACAGTGTTCATTTTGCAAATGGCTTGGCAAACAGTGGTCTCACCCAGGAAAAGGGGCAGGGGGGATTTAGGAGTGATCACAGCATAGCTAGGTCCCCAGTCCGTTCTCAGGAACAGTACGTCTATCAGGATAGGAGAGGCTATGTGTAGCATCTAGCCACACCCAGACTCCAGCCCTGGAGTGTGTGAGAGCTGGAGCATCCTGGACCCAGCCAACCAATACACAGGCCTCCATCCAGACCAGAAGAGCCAAACTCCCAATAGAAAGCCACTTGGGACAAAATTAAAAGGCAGCGCTACATCATGTGTTCAACAGCCAAGCCCTGCTTCCCAGTTCTACAAATATGACCCCCTAGGACTATTTTGGTGAACTAATACATTTACTAGGATTATTTACAGGATCATGATGATATGGGAGTGAGTGTTTGTTCAGAGATTCAACAGTCTGGCCACTAACACATTTTAATAAAGCAGAGACTTTCATTCATATCTTGATAATAGATATACATCTGGGACAAGGGATTCCAAAATGCAGCCCCCAGACACCCCAGTCAGGTGATTTTAAAGGCAAGCAACTGAAGTTATATTCTGTCAACATGAAAGCAGAAGGCCATCTGGTACAAAAGAAGCTTTTTTATAGAAACAGAAAGAGAAGCTTTCCTAAAATTATACATGACCAGTCAATTACAAAAATGAACAACTAGCAAGCTTTAACATTTCAAGTACAATTTTGATTTATAGTTCTCTTAAGCTCAGAAATTTAAAACTTTTAAACATAAATGTAGCCATCAATATAACACTAACCATCCTAATGAATGAGGAGATTATTAAAGGTGGCTGTACCTCCATAACGTTGTGCCAAAATGGGTAGTCAATTGGAGGGTCTTCTCTGCTTTGCTATCATAATTACACATACATTTTTGGGGAAGGCACTGGTGAATCTGTGTGTGAGTCTTTTACGCTTTCAGGATCTTCCTGATACTTGTGAGGTTTTGTTTACTACCTGAATCTTAATAATTCTTCTTCCAATAGGCTTTGATTGACATGAGTTAATTTTTCAGGAGCACAGTAATAGAAATATGGGAGAAGCAGATGGTGTCTTACCTGAGTCACATTTTAGAAAATATTTTTCAATAGATAAGTCTATATTGAAAGATTCAGGAAAGACAAGGATTCATCAGATGCCTCTGATGAAAGAAGATTTTGACAAAGAGCATTTTGGATACACAGCACAGCATATGCTAAAGCCCTATGTTAAGTGTGGAACTCTGGAACGACATTAGAAGGAGTATTGAAAAGCCAATACAGGATAATTGGGTTTGATTATGATCAAAATAAAGATTCATGTAAGAAAATGTCTTGAGACTCAATGTGTTGTATAGCATTATTACATATTAGTAATATATACTAATAAAAGAGTGAGTCTGTTGCTGATATGAAAGTGTGAGATACTCAAATGATTACAGTTTCCAGTAGGTCTAGAATGTACAGCTATTTAGGTTTTACAGGTTGGTAGAAGTGAAAAGAAATAAATACCAATAGATTGAGGAAAACGTTTTGATTTCTATCTAAAGGAAAAGTGAGAGCCATAATATTTTTAAATGAAAGAAAGCCACATTCAGAGGCATACTGGAATAATTAATGATTGATGATCCTGAAGTTAGAGACCTCTGTTATGATTTCAATAATTGTTTCATTGCATCTGTTTGTTTGTGCTGCCAAAAGTGCTGTGGTCTCCACAGAAGAATTCTTCAGAACTTTCTTTGAGAACTCATGGGCTACAGATAATCTTTGTTCTTAGATTATTGTTTCATAACTACCATGTACACACTGATCTCTTTGCAAAATTCCTGGGTCTGCTTGGTATTGGGCATGGTCAATTGCTTGAATGTCCACTGTTCAAATTCTGTGTATGTCACCTCCAGCATTTCTTTTCTTTCATGTTCCTAGAAAGAGGTAAATGTTAAGTGATGTTGTATGCACATGTTATTACAGAGTAGGAGGGAATCCAGGCCTCATTGTATATGGAAGAGGGTGGGTACATGAGGGCCTACCTGTTTCATGTCCTTCTTGGTCATAGATGGCTGCATTTTTAGGGACGGAAGTAATTAGTAACATCTAAGAAAGCATTACTGCAAGTTCATTTCAAATACCAATGTATTAATGAGAGGTATGGTAAAACCCAAGTTGGCTCTTCTTACCCAGAGCAGAGTCAGCTGTTCTGCATCTCTGTGTTCTAAGCTCCATCTCATCATTTCGCTACACTACTAGTTCTCTCTTCAGTGTTCCTTCTCTTTCTTTCATAAAACTTCTCCTGGATATTAGCCTGCTTTGAATGTGAATATACAGTAGAGGTCTAGTCCCTAGTCTGGGGGCTGAGGGAAAGAACAAGGCTTATCTTTTCTGTTGGTAAAGCCCTACTTCAGTGACCCTGTCCTGAGCTAAGTAAATGAAGACCACACACCTGCATTTCTCCAGGCTCAGTTTCTCATGCTACTCAGATGACACTCACTGACTCCTTCCCGATCCTTATTCCTTTTGGCAGAGCACCGAGAATGAATGATGAACATGAGGAAGACAGCCATCATCAAAAATGACACTCTAATCAGAATATGCAGGAGTCCGTGATTATCTGCTGAAAGAGATGAATCCAATAAGTTGTCAGTCTTAGGACTAGTGTACTAAATTGCCTAATATTTAATGATAGAAGGATAAGTAATAGACTATTAATTTTTAGAACAAGATTCTTGAAGAACTGCTCTTATTCAGCTAAATGCACACAGTGTTAAAGTGACTCCTAATGGCTTTTCTTTAGACTACTATATTAATGTGTCATTCAGGGAAGTTTCTATTTGCAATAGGTGATCAGTACAGATACCCACAACTTGTTAAACTGCAGAAAATAAAACACTGTGGAATGCTTGGCTCTAACTGGGACATTTACACCACTTCCACTTCTACAAATCTTCAATGTTCATTGTGGAAAACAGTTGGGTCAAAATTAGCTAAATGAGCTTGATTATATTACCAAGAAGACTGTGTTGTGAACACAGGAAGACTGTAGTGGTATTTTGAAGAGGGATTCCCTTTGTATGCTGTGAATAGCATTGGTTAATAAAGAAGCTGTTTTGGGCCTGTGATAGGGTAGACCAGAGTTGGCGGGGAGAAGGACTAAATGAAGGTGAGGAGAAATAAGGCAGAGTCAGAGAGGAAACCATGTAACCTTGCCAGACACAGGTGCTGGAAACTTTACCCAGTAAGCAACAGCCTGGTGGCGATACACAGATTACTAGAACTGGGTTCAATTAAGATATAAGAGTTAGTCAATAAGAATCTAGAGCTAATGGGCCAAGCAGTGATTTAATTAATACAGTTTCTGTGTGATTATTTTGGATGGCTTGGAAACAAAGAAGTGGTTTTCCTACAACAACATTTCATTTGTAATTAATAAGTAAAGTTTGCTTGAAGATCAGAGAGTAAAACAGCCCCACTGGTCAGCCTTACAGACCAGGCAGTGGTAACACACACCTTTAATTTCAGTAATCACATTAGTTTGTCATAGAAACATGGTGGTGCACACTTTTAATCCTAGTGGTGCATGCCTTTATTCCCAGGCCTGGAGAGGATTATAAAACGGGAGAAGACAACTCTCAGACATAGTCTCATTCTGAGATTCATGGAGGCAGGATCACCTTTTGGGGCTAGGTTGAGGTAAGAGTCAGTGGCTGGCTGCTTTGCTTTTCAGACCCTCAGGTTGAACCCCAATTTCTGTCTTTGAGTTGTTATGAATCATGCCTCATAGGAAAGTTGCATGTTTGTACTCAAAAGCAGTTGTGACAGCACGCACAAGATCAGTAGATGCTCAAGCCAGACCAAATCCCATCATGCAGTGCGGATGTGGACATCAAGTCCCACTTTTAGTCAAGGAGATATAGGCAAACAATAACTGCTGGGAAAATTAGTTTCAAGAGTGTTGCTAAAGTAAGGTAGCCATGCGCCACTGGTAGGTCGCATGTCCACGAATATATGGGCAACACAAACTGAACTTCATGGGTAAAAAATATAACAGAGTTTGGTAGGTAGGTCCAGGAGGAGTTGAGAAAGTGGGTAAATGTGATCAAAGCACATTGTTTAAAATTATCAAATAGGGGCTGGAGAGATGGCTCAGAGTTTAAGAGTACTGGCTGCTCTTCCAGAGGTCCTGAGTTCAATTCCCAGCAACCACATGGTGGCTCACAACCATCTGTACTGAGATCTGGCGCGCCCTCCTCTGATGTGCGGGCATACATAGAGGCAGAATTTTGTATACATAATAAATAAATAAATCTTTAAAAAAAAAAAATAAAATTATCAAAGAAATAATACATATAAAATTATGAAGAATAAGAAACTAGATGGCATATGTCATATTACTATATGTTCTGTGTTTTAGCATATAAAATTCTCATAGTAAATATAATATGCATTATAGATATATATATGATATCAATGGCAGTAAGGAGGAACCTTTCAAAACACCCCAGGCTCTGTAACTATCTGCACTACAAAATGTTTTATGATTATTCTTTAGCTATATATTTCTATGGCTTCAGAGTATAAAATCCTGAGCAGACAGTCCTTCACCTTGCATGAAGAATTGTGCAGGTACACACACACACACACACACACACACACACACACACACACACACACACACATATATATATATATATATATATATATATATATATATCAATCAACAGGACTCATGGCAATGCTTCTTTTAAACTTCCTATGGGATTTTTCTCTTCATCATCAGTAGGATGCTTTTCACACATAGCTTTAGGATTTTATTAGTCTCAAAACATGAGATACTGATGAGGTTTTCTTACCTATTACAGGAAGGTAAAATGGGTCACTTGGGGATGACCACATATTGCAGGAGTTCCTGAAAGAGCCATAGCATCTATAGTTCTCTTCCTCTATCACAGGATCAAGAAGGAAGTTGGCCTGGAATGTTCCATTGTGACTCTGAACTGCAGGCAGTCCAAGTACCTGAGGCACCCCTTTCCTGGACAGATGGAACATGTCAAAATGGTGGTCAGAGGTGCAGGACAAGGTCATGTTCTCTCCTGGCACCACCACAGGGCCCATCATGGCTGACAGAGTAGGTTTCTTGTATAAACCTGAAAGGAAAGGGGCAGAGACAGTTAGAGGGGCAGTTCCTTATCAGTGTTCTCCTTAGTGTTCTATTTTCCTGCTTCCATTTCTGTGATCTCTCTCTCTCTCTCTCTCTCTCTCTCTCTCTCTCTCTCTCTCTCTCTCTCTCTCTCTCTCTCTCTCTTTCTACATTTCTCCCTGCCTCTTTATTCCTCTTCCTCTGCCTTCTTCAATCTTATCTTACTGTGTCTCTGACTTCACTGTGTTACACAAGCATTCTTTCCACCATTTTGCTTTTTGAGAGTTTCTTTGTCTAGTTGGATTCATTGGATCATGACCTGTGTATTTTAGATGTTTTTTATTAATATATTTTAATAGTATTTATTAATTGGCTTGATTATGAAATACTTTTGCATACAATGTTCATTTTTACAAACCTTTTTGCTTTCTTAAAGTAAAACACAGTTTCTTATTTCATGCCCTCTTTGTCTTTTGTGTGTGTATATATATATATATATATATATGATAGTGTATTATTTATCATATTAACACTAGTATTTTATATTGTTCTTCAGCTTCTTCTGATTCACTTCTCTTTCCCACTTTTTCTTTCTTATACCTTCAGGTTTTCCAAATGTTTTTTTTCCAATCAAAGGGTTTAATTAGAGGTACTTATTATTTTGTTTTAATTGGGGCATAAAGCAATGGACTTCATTAAGGCATCATCATACAGTGCATTCTGTTCATTTTCTTCCTACCCTATTCCTGTATGCCACTTTTGCTGGTTCTTCCTGGCATTGACCCTTCCATGGTATATGCATTCCTCCTATTTTCCCATCCCTCTTTGTTAATCTCCTTCCCTTTTTCATGGTTTGTTACCAATTTTATGACCTATAACTCCCTCATTCTATGTATATTAAAAATATAGAATCTGACTTCATTCTATGTAATTCATTTTCTATCTTGTCTCTTTTTCTGTATCCGTGTTAATGAATCTTTCTTTTCAAAGGACAGAATATTCCATAAATGTGTTTGTTTCCCTTATACAGGGGCCATGATGATCTTCCCTCCCTTGTAATATATTTACTGCTCAAGTGTAACCTATCATCTGCCTCCCTATCTCTGCTTTGAAATATCCAATATTTGCCATTATTACTTTATCATTCAAATATTTCATTCAACCATAAGATTTTTTGCAGGTTTTCTCTTTGCACACATGCAATGCTTACTATTTCCTCAACCCTTTCTATCTCTGAGCCTTACTCTCAGTCTCCCTGCCTGATGTATTATTTGTATTTATTTCCATTTCTCTGTATTATTTGTGTCTGTGTATCCAAGGCAGAACCACTATAGGATTTCTTTTACCCATCCTAGATGACTTTGTTTGGAACATGGGCTGACAACAGTTTGGAAATGTAGAGAACAGAGAGCGACTGGTGGTCTGTTCAATTCCCAGGGTTATGCTATCCTTGGATGAATAACCAGTCAACCACAAGAATGGAAGAACTGTCAAACTAGATAGAAATTTTTTGGGTGTCATCTGTACCAAGACCTCAGATCTCATGAAGAACCAACCACACTCAACACATAAACTTGGCTAAGACACACAATATGTCTATGTCTCCAGAAGATGTCTTGTGGAGGTAGAAAGTAAACACAATTCTGAATTGTTGAGGACATTAAATATTAGTAGAAGCATGATATTGTCACATCAAGCTCATCAAGTTACTCCCTTCTCTTTACATCTAGTTATGGATTCTTTGACATTCCTACATCTGTGCTTTACATTATAACTAATGATCTTTTCTTGTGTTTCCGTTTTCATTGTCTATGTCAGTAATATACTTCTACAGGCTGCCTTTCTCTAAGTTTCCAACCCTCCTATTTCCCACAACCTCCCGGAACTTCTAGTCTATAGAATAACTGTTCTGCATCACAGAGAGGATTAGGACCAAGTAGCACCTTCTTACCTGTGATCTTTATGTCAACAGAGTCACTGGATTCAGACCACTCATATGGTGTTTGCTTGTAAGAACCATAGCATGCGTAAGTCCCAGCATGGTCAGGTGTCACAGGACCTATTGGGAAGTTGGCATGGGATCCCCCAAGATGAGATTCTGCTGACAGCTGGAAAGAGTCCTTGATTACTCCCATTCTATGTGAAGTCAAAGTGAAAGTGTCAAACATGATCTCTGAATGGCACTTCAGTGTCACCTTCTTTCCTAATTTTACCAGGGGAGTTGGTAGGGCCAAAAGAAAAGGCTTCCTGTAGATTCCTAGGAATAAAAAGATTGTGAGTATGAACCTGCTATCAATCTATGTATCCCAGAATTCCTATGCTATTTTCCCCCTTAATATGTTCTTCCTGTTAGTGTTTTAGTGTCCTTTCCTTTTCTGTTTATATGTCTGCTTTGTTCACAGATTCCCCTATCTTTCTCGGATTATTTCCCACTTATTTGGCCCTGGTAGCAGCACAATATTTTCCAGTTGACTTATTGTGAGAATGTGTCATTTGAACATGTCTACCATAGCCAGTGCTGTCCCTTCTTAAGTTCAGGGAATGCAGAAAACATGGCAAGGATTTTGACATGCTCCTTCATGAGTCATTTTGAGCTACCTTTGACCAAGTATAATCCTTGACAAGATAAGAGAATCAGTAGTGAAGGTAGGTATCAGGCAGATACTTCTGACCTCTATGGTTCAAACTTCTCTAAGGCATTCCTGATCTAGAATCATTTGAATTGTTTCCTTCTAACATGTTGATGCATTACTTTACTATTTTCTTACTTTACTATTACTATTCCTTACTTTACTATTTTCTGTACATCCTTTCCCCAACTTTTAAGTTGTCCTTAATATGGGTCTCTGTATTCTTACCAGTCACTACAATACAATTATTACAAATGTGATTCTTAAAGAGAACACAAGTGTTCTTGTGGCCAGAAATCAGAAACAAACTCAGGTAGCATAAATCAATTTTCTGCAGGGATATGTTACTGCTCAAATCACTAGAAAGGAATCCATTTCCTTTTGCCTTCCATTTTTTTTAGAGGCCCAATGAATTTCTTGGCACTTGGAAACTTCCTCAACTATCAGAGTTAGAAGTAGGGTGTCCCCCTGATAATGCTTTGTACTGCAAACAAGTGAAGCAACTGCATTTTACTTCTTCTGTTTTATCAACACTTGTGGTTCTGCAGAGTCAGGATAATTGGGGATATTTTCCCATCCTGATGCCATCTTGTTGATAATGAGCTCCATCTTCAGGCCCAAGGTTTCCTTGTTTTATTCAAGACTCATTAAGCTTCAGGGAAAAGAATATACATGGCCGTGGGCATATTGTTATGCTCATCATAGCCTCCAGTTCCTTTGTTGAACATTCCTTTAGAATTATGAGACTCTGACTAAAACCTGTTTTATAAATTCTAAGGTGGGAATGGTTGGTGGAATGAAAATACACAACAAATGATGTGGAAAACAAATATGATCTCTGACCTGAAATTATGATCTTCAGAGGGTCACTGTATGATGAAAGTTCATCATGGTATTGATGTATATAATTATAGCATCTGTAGGTTCCTGCATATGCTGGAGTCACAGGTCCCAAGAAAAGTGGCTTCTTGAATATTTTGTTATGGAACTGAGGAATAGGAGTTCCATGTTCTTTGTACAGCTTGAATGATTTAGACTCACTGTGAGTGTCACAAGTAAGGGTCACATACTGTCCCTGAGAAACAACATGGCTTGGCCAAGCAGACAGTGAAGATTTGTTACTAATTCCTGTAGAAAGATACCCAGAGTAAAATATTTAGTGATCCATCTTCATTCCTGAGAGGTGAAGGTGTTACTTCTTTGGGGTTAATTGTTTGATACTTTTCTCTGAACTGAAACATTGGTTTCGATATTAGAGCTTCAAAGGCTCAAGGGACTCAAGAGGTAAACAAACATCAATGTATTGAAGAGCTGAAACTTGCAAGGTTCACCAGTGGCCCTTCCCACTCCATAGAAACTGTAAGTTAGTTTTCCTGCTGAATTCTAAAAGGAGTTGCTAGCAAGTTGTGCAGGGAGCTCCATGGTTTTGGCTTTCATGATAATCACCCATATTGAGGTGCACTTTCAGTAATGCTTTTGAGTCATCCCTTTTTTTCTACAAATAAACCCTTATCCATACTGCTATTAGTAATCTCAGCAGACACACAGGTTCAAAGGTTTGGACATTGATGCAATCATTGTTTGGTCTGTCCTGGGTTTCCTTTATGGGGTGACCATAACTGCATGTGTTGTGTCTTCCCAAGGGAAGTCTCAAACGAAATAGGTTCATTTTCATGGAATGTATGTCTCCAAATCACTATAAAGATATGGAGTGTCTTTCTATGCTAGTATTTGTTAGTTGAGAATTATGAGTAAGTATTAAATAATGAAGTAGATTTGATCATGAAAAAATGAAATCTAAAAAGAAATTATATCAGATGACTAGAGGGAAAACTCATTTATGAGATCACAGATAGGAATTATGGCCACTAAGTTAAAGAAAAAGGAATGCTGTTGACTCACCTTCAGTGACTCGAAATCTAACAATACTGGGTTATAAATACACTGTGAATTTTCTAGACCTCAGGAGCGAGGGGAGTCTGCCCTTAGGACCACAGAACTGAGAAAACTGACAACAAAAGAGTAGGCATGAGTCCTTTGTACTACTCTGCCCCTTATGTACTCTTCTACAGAGCTTCATTCACAGATGTCACACCAGATCATGTTTCTACACTGAGTGACAAGTTAGAGGCAGACATATAGTTTCTCAACCATTTCAAGGTTCTTTCCTTTTACATGTGAAATATTGAGGGAATAGCATTGTTCTGCTTCTTTGGATACTTGGTGATAAAAAGTATTTGGACTCCTGATTGTCAACAAATGAATCTTGGTCATTCTTCCCTATCCACTTGGTAGATGTATTTGAGAAAAAAAGACAGTTGCAAAACACTGCAATGAAGACAATGTATACTCCTAACAGTGTGGGCATCTTGTAACACTGCTCAAATAGATGCTTTTAAGTACCCCAGTGAAAAATTGTCCCTCATCATGGAATGTGGCCAGTAACTTATTGTACCAGGAAGGTCAGCTCCCAAAAGCATCTGATCTCAAAACAGAGGAGGCAAGGTAGTGAAACATGGAAAATTGACACCAATGTCATCCTGTCCAGGGTTGCAACCAATTTACCCAAATCCATTCTCAGGTTAGAATTAATAGTAAAGGTCTATTAACATCTACAGAACATCTACATGTGACAGAGGTGATGGTTCTCTTCAATATGAAGGTGTCTTTGTATGAACTTGCACATGAAAATCAGAGAAGTCAAACATGCCAGAGAACAATGCAGAGGCCCTGGAAGTAAATACAGAGGAAAGGAAGATCTATGAAGCCCACAACAGATAATTCACTGCAGTATTTCTAAAACAGTGACAGAATTATAAGACACCATGAGTAAAGATTGGTAACTAGAACAAGACATTAGAGAGATGTCACATTTTTTATGGTCTGTGTAACATCACTCATATTTTCTAAGTCCATGTATTTTTTTGAACATATCATGGTTTCATTCTTACTTACCACTGAAAAGTATTATAGAGTGTACATATGAGACATTTTTGTTATCTCTTCATCAGCTGAAAGATATTCATGTTGTTTGCTTTTCTTAGAATTGAGCATAGAGCATCAAGAAATTTGATTGGGGAATTATCCATGGCATAGGATATCAAGTTCCTCAGATATAGACATAGATAGAAATGATGCAAATATAGTACTCATATATGAAAGTCTCAAGAAATTAAATTTAAAAGGAGTAGTCTTTTATAAAAGAATGAGAGAGTGTCTAACTATATAAAATCAAACTCTATAAAGTTTGGAAATAAATCATTAAACAACAGAAAAAAATTGGTATCATTCATCTTAATTAAAGCATGCAACTACTGAATTTGACACGTTTGTGGACCTGCTTGTTGTCTAAGGAGGTAAAGTCTGTTGCTGTTATGTCTGACTTTCTGGGTTCCATTGCTGGGCCCATGTGGTGAAAAGAAAAAACTGATTTCAGAAGGTTGTCCTCTGACACACACTTGTGCTATAGCAAAAGTACACCCAACACCCAATACACACACACACACAGAAAGAGAGAGAGAGAGATTCAAATGTATAAGCATACACAAAACACGAGTGTATATGTCTGTGGGTGCATTAAAAAATTAATCAAATGTTTTAAAATTACATGTGATAAAATAGGAGAATGAGTGTTCTTAGATCAGGCATTATATAATCTGATGGGTAGAATGAATGTACAATGAAGAAGAATGACAGGATTTTTTTTGATACCATCCCAATACCAAATAATTAGTCACAAAAATTACAAAAGGATAAAGTAACACAGTGATTTCCTTGTGTGTATAGAGGTGTGGAACTAGGATGAGTTTAGGCAGGACAGTTAATGTAATTAAAATAAATTGCATAAAATTATCAAAGAATTAGCAAAACAATATGAAAAATACAAGAATAACAGTTAATAAAAATAAGCAGAATAACTGTAGAGAAGAGAGTATAGAAAACTCTTAAACCTGGAGTAAAATGACCGTGATCAAGTCCAAGAAGGTCATGGAACACAAAAGAAATTTATCTCAAATAATCATGATCTCAGAACATATTGCTATTGTAAGAGATCTTGAAGTCAGAATGATAAGAGATCTTGAAGTCAGAATGATAAGAGAAGCAAAGAACACATGAGGGACTTCAAATATAGGCAATGGCTGAGTTCTGAGCAAAGACCTACGAGCCACAAGAGACCAGCATGGTGATATCAATGAAATGAGTGTAACAAAGAAAGAGTCTGCTCTACATGTCAGCAACACTGTTATTTAGAAATACAGATTATGAATTCTTTTTAAAAAATAGTAGCAAACAGAGTCAACAACCATAAGCCCTTGAGATATTGTGGAGTCCTTCAAGCTGAAAGGGAAGTCTGCTAATGAGAAGTGTGAGAACATCTTCATGTAGAGAATGTAGAAGTAACTCACTAAAAGCAAGCCAAAATAATAGGCTGCAATATTTTGCAGGTGGTACACAAATTCTTTCTGTAGCATCATGTTTGAAGACAAAATTAATAACTTCAGTCATTTGTCAAGTGAAAAATGTATTTGAAAGTCATAAATTATAACAAAATCTCAAAGTATTTGGGAGTGATCAGTTCAGATATAGCAAAGGAGAAGCTTATTTTTAATTAAAAATGTTTATTCTCCAAGTATTATGGCACACTCTTCCAATCTTAGCATTTGGGTGGCAAAAACAGGCAAATATCTGAGTTCATGGGCAGCCTGCTCTACAAAGTGTGCTCTAGAAGAGTCAGGGCCACATGAAAAAAACCTGTGTTGAAAAACCAAAAAAAAAGTTTATCTGATTAAAGTTGATGTCTAACTCAATCGAGGGCAGTGTCTGAGAGTATCTCAGAGAGAACTGGGAGGCAGGTTTCTAGCGTCCAAACTTCAAAGTTCAGAAAACTTACCAAAGAGTCCCTAACGGAAACCACTCTCCAAAACCTCATAATGAAGGCTCTACTGCTAGAGTGAAATTTATCTATTCGATGGTTTTAAGGATGGACTCACCTAGTTTTGCCAACGGAGTCAGGAGTAGGAAGAAGCCTAGAAAGAAAAACTCATGATGGATGATCTATCTCCTTCCAATAACCTGGTGATCTTAACTCCCCATCCCTGCTGGGCCTTTGTACAGCAGAACCAGAGTTCACTTTTTTTGTCGTTGTTGTTGCTTTTGAGACACGGTTTCTCTGTGTAACATTCCCTAGCTATCTTGGAGCTAGCTCTTGTACACTAGCCTGGCCTCAAACTCACAGAGATCTGCCTGCCTCTGCCTCCCCAGTGCTGGGATTAAAGGTGTGTACTATCATTGTCTAGCCCAGAGGTCACTTTGAAAAATGAACTTATGCACCATTATCTACTAGGAAAGCCAGAGTTTCTGTCGTGGATGGGTCCAGCCTCCCAGGAGATTTCCACCCTGTTTTTCCACACCCTTCATTCCCAGCAGGACTCACCAATAGACACAAGGTTTAGGAGCACGGACAGCATGGTGTTGATTCAGTTGACCAGGGGCAGAGCCAGAATAAAGCTTACAGGATGTCGTGAGTGGCTTGAAGTATCTATCTAACCACGACACGGAAAGCTGACTAACAGAGCACATCCGCTTTCACCCTGTGTTCATTAATTTTTTCCAGACATGGTTTCTCTGTAGCCTTGGCTAGCCGGGAATGCATTTTGTGAGTAGGTTGATTTTGAATTCAAAGATTACCTGAGAGTGTCGCACAAGTGCTTGTATTAAAGATGTGTTTCCCCATAGGTGGGTTCACAAACACTCCCTCTTTTACCATAGTTATGATGGACCACAGCTTCTTGGAAATTGTTCAGATTACAGATCCTCAGTCACAACATGTACCATGACGACAACTGAGCTGCATCCTGGGCCCAACACCTTTTATTCAAATAATCAATTTGATTATTATACTAAAAGTTTACATGTTGTTACTTTTTAAATCTGAGACCCAATGCTTCCTCTGGTGTCCTGTGAAAAATGTCAGCAGTCCTAATGTCTCTATCAAGATGATTCTGCTGGTAATAATGCTGTGTTGGGTTATAATCATTCAATAATTTGCTTGATTGTCTAGTTTTTAGAATAATAAAATTCCACTTCTTTTCAAAATCAAAGAAATAAAGCAAGTATAGTTTTTCTTTAAGTGAAATTTATTTTAAAATGTAGCATACATATTCTTTAAAAACTGTTTTATTTTATTTTATATGTTAATATGTGCATGTGGATTGTGGTGCTTTGTTCGGCCAGAAGAGGGCACTGATAAGATACCCTGGAGCTGGTGTCACAGGCAATTGTGAGCCTCCTGGTGTTGGCATAGGGAACTAATTTGTGTCCTTTGCAAGAGCAGAACAGACTCTTTACCTCTGAGCCCTACACCCTTACAATTCCTTACCTCAAACTCTAGATATACATTTATTATATTGTGCTATTTCATTTCATTGTTGAATGGTTAAAATTTCTGAGTATGTTTAATGTTGAATATGTTCAATTTGACAAGTTGTTTTAATTTTTTCTGATATTTTTTTTATTTTACAAAGCTTATTCCTGAAGCTATAGCCCTTTTTCTTTATTTCTGTAGGATGTATTAAATAAATGACAATGAACCTAGATAAGAAACTTTAATACGCTTATTACGTATATCTAGAAAAATCTGTCAGAAGCCAAGAAGCTGCAAGACATTGCAAAGAAATGGAGTGCAGTAGGCATTTAGAGTGTATATCATCTGCCATAATTCATCATATTGTTAGACATTTTCTTATGCAGTATTCTGTATTTCTTAAGTTAAAATTTTATTAATATATTTTTATATTAATTATAGTTATACCATTCCTCCTTCTCTTACCCTTCTTAATGTTTCCTATATGCCTCTTCTGTTCTCTCAAATTCATTTTATCTTTAACTAACTTTCCATATCTACAAACACACACACACAAAGACACATATACAGATATATTTATCTTAATAAATATATAAATACAACCTGTTTAGGCTGTATATTATTTATATGTAAATATTTTAAGACTGACTCCATTTCAAAGAGTTGCAATCTCATAATAAACCCTCTGTTCCTTTGGTTCTTATATTATAGTCTTTCTTCCTTGTCTTTCATGATGTTTCCTGAGCTTTATATGTAGAAGTGCTATTATTGACAGATCAGCTAAGACTGAACACCAAACAATTACCTGTTATCTGTATTTTTGTTGATTTCTGTATTTTAATGGTTTTTGTCTGAGGCTATAAGATGTTTGATGAGGTGTAAGAACTATATTTATCTGCAAGTACAAGGATAAGTATTTAGATTGTAATTAGAAATTATGCTTATTTAGTAAAGTTGCTGTAGATTTCAAAATTAATAAAGGCACTAGCCCTGGACAGTTGGTTAGATTTCCAGAACCAGGCAATATTTCCTCATATTTTAGAAGACCTTAAGTCCAATTACACCACTATTATGAACCATTAAGGTACATGTTCCCATATTGGACCCTTAGGGTTACCCTTAGGGTACCATGTTTGTCATGAAGAGATTAAACAAGCCTTCAATCCTTCATCTTCAGAAATGTTGAACCATCAGCAATAGCTTCCTAGTAATGCTTCTTGAAGATAAGTGGTCCAATGTGCCCACATGACTAGCTTTAAAAGTAATTACATGTGTCTTGGAGGGATGGATCAGTGATTGAAAGACCTGCCATGTAAGTCTGATGACTTTGGATCCATCCCAGGAAATCATTTAAAGTTGCAAGTACTAATGCCACAATGTGGTCCACTTACCTCCACATGCATTATAGAAATCACCACACCTTTACTCTACTTTTTCATCACAATACTCCATTAGTAGTAAGTATCTTACCTAGAGTACAAACAATAGTACTCAGGATCTCTGTTGTTGCTTCAAGATGCTAAGGGGAGGTGAGTGAACAACATTGTGACACTAACATTTGCTCTTTTAGTTTTCTTTTTATTAAAAATATATTTTCCCACGTATAAAATATACTGATTATGTTTTTTTTTCCTTTGCTGTACTCCTCCAAGTTCCTCCATACCTTCTGTCCAATCTGAATTCATTCCCTTTCTGTCTTTTCTTAGTAAACAAACAGGATTTTAAGAGATAATAATAAAATATGAGAAAACAAAATATGGTAAGGGAAAATAAAACTATCACATCAAATTTGGATAAGACATAAAAACAAGAGGAAAACAGCCAAAGAGAAGGTACAAAAATCAGAGACCCACATATATACACACTTAGGAATCACACTGAGAACCCTAAGTTTGAAGCCATAACACATATGCATAGGACACCTACACATCTTGTGTATGCTGCTCTCTGGTCTCTGAGTTCATATGAGCTTTGATCATGTTGCAGAAGAAACATGGTTCTCAATATGTGGGTGAGGACCCCTTTGTGATCAAATGACCCTTTCAGTTGGGTTGCATGTCAGAAATCTGGCATATCAGATATTTACATTGAAATTCATAACAGTATCAAATTTTAGTTATGAAGTAGCAACAGAAATAATTTTATGATTTGTGGTCATCACACCATGAAGAACATGTTGCAACTTTATAAAGGTTGAAAATCACTGATTCAAAGTGTCTGCTAACTTCCTGCATGCCATCCTCTCTGGCTCTTACATTCTTTTTGTTTCCTCTTTCTCTGTGTTCAGTGAGCCCTTAGGGAAGTGCTTTGATGGAGTGAGTCATCTGTTTAGGACTTGGAGTGCAGGTACTCATCTGAATATAGGAGAATATCATTAGGAGTCATTTTATTGCTACTTTTACTTTTAAAGATTCCTAGTATTTCTTATAACCTAGGTCCCTGGGATATCTGGTCTCTGGTTCATGGTCACCTGAGCAATGTTGGGTATGGGTTTTGCCTTGTGTAACAAGCTTAAATCAAGCCACACATTGGTTTATTACTCTCATATGTCATCAAAGCCCTAGCATATCTTTTATACATGACATTAATGTCAATCAAAGATTTGTGGCTGGGTTGGTATTTATGCTTGGTAGTGTGTAGAGTATATTTGTGTACCTAAGATGCTAGAGCATAGGTGTGAAGCTTTATGTAAGTATCAAATCGACTTCCCTATGTTTACTGAGTTGTGTCTTTAGCATTAGAGCCTTGTTGTCAATTTGTGAAGAACAACTTATAGTCTTGGTAACATCTGGTGTTGTTTGGATTCCCATGGGATCCCTTTGGCCAACATCTCAATTTGTTGTAACCTATTCCTGGTGCTGGAGCATCTTTAAGTTGACAAGAACTATCTTGTTAGAACTCTGTCTCCTCCATTTTAGACAACTTCATTTAGCTCTCCTTCATATATGTACATATTTTACAAAGCTTCTACTCTATTTGGCTTTATTACCTCTCAAATGACCCAAATTTTAGCTGTCTCTTCTCAAATTTTCTTTCTTATTCTCCTGTACCTCTTCCTCCACACTTGATTTCCTATTCTTGTACCCCCATTTCCCATAACCATCTATTTTATCTCCCTTTTACAGATGATGCATATGTGACCCTGGTCCATTTATCTGAATTAACCTCTGGATTCAAGGATGTAGCTTGGTTATCATTAATTAAACAGTTAATATCAACATATAAGCAAATGCATAACATATTGTCTTTCTGAGTCTGGCTTATTTCACTCAGTATGAGTTTTTCTAGTTGTATCCATTTACTAGTAAATTTTATGTTGTTACCTGTTTTTAACTTCTGAGTAATAATTCAGTGTGTAAATATACCTTATTTTCTTCATTCATTTTCTGGTTGAGGAGCATCTATGTTGTTTCCAAACACTAGCTGGTGTGTATTGAGCAATAATGAATGTATCTGAGCCAGAATCTCTTTGGTAGGATGGAATTCTTTGGGTATATGTCTAAGTGTAATAGAGCTGTGTCTTGATATATATTGATTCACATTTTCCTTAAAACCCAACACTCTGATTTCAACAGTGGCTGTACAATTTTGCACTCCCATTTGTAATAAATGAGTGTTTTCTTTGATTCACTTCCTCACCAACATGAGCTGTCACCTGTTTTATTTACCTTATCCATTCTGACAGTCATATTATGGAATCTTTACACAGTTCTTTAAGTGATTTTCAGCTATTTGCAATTTCCCTTTTGAGACTTCTCTGTTTATTTCTGTGCATCATCTTTAAATAGGCTTACTTGTTTTTTTTTTTGATGGGGGGAATAAATACTGAATGATCAGAGAGATAAAGGAGGAAAGGAGCAAGCAATAGCCAACTCTTACCTTGATAACTCCTCGGCCAAAATGGCTGACTTCATGTTTCCTCCTACCTTACAGTCCTCTCTCTTCCTATCTCTGCCTACTCATATCACTTCCTGTCTGTTGTACAGATATCCAGGCCTCTATGGTTAACTAATAGCTAGCTCCACCCTCTGATCTTCAGACAAGCTTTATTTTTTAGAGTACAGACAAGATATCACCACATTGTTGTTATTGGTTTGTTTTGTTGACTGACTAACTTTGCTTGTGTGATGGTTGTTTGCTGAGGACAGATTTCCTTATGGCTTCAGGTGCCTATTACCCTTATGACTTATAAAGAGTAGCACCCTCTGTGATGGAAAGGCTGGTCACATGAGGACACATGATGCCCATGTGTGAAAATCAATTATAAGTCAATCATAATTGGCTGCTCTCATGATACCCTCTCTTAGATTACCACCCCTTTTCCATTGACCTTCAAGTCTAGTCTTGACCAGAGAGGCTGCATATCCAGTTGTCTTTCCAGGTACAGTGGGTCAAAGGGTTCATTCTTCACAAGACATTTTGTGAAGTCATTGCTAGACACTGCCCAACAGGTACCATGAAACAAGACAATATGTTATGTATTAGACAGAAACAAACAAACCCCATACCTTGAGATCCAGTATAGTTACTTCAGCAGAATGCTGAGGAAATTAGACTATCCTTGGCTGCCACTAAAACTATACAAGATTAATTTCAATTATAGTTTCATCATTGTGGATGAAACACAGAAACAGTCACTAGAGAAAGACAATTGGTCACATTGTATCCATAGTTCAAAGTCAGAGCTCAAGGAGTATATGATTGATTATTCTCAACTTGTTTTCTTCACTTTGAAACATTTAAGGACATCCAGATTAGAGAATGGTGACTAGATAGTGGCCAGATCTTCTCACATTACATAAACTAAACAGGTAAATTTCCCTCCAGACATGCCCATAGGTCAACTCTCTATGATTTAGACAAACTCTCAGACTCTATCTTGAAGTGAGTATAGATAATGGCAGTTTGGCATTTGAATTAAAAATCACAAAATAACAAGTGATGTGGGAGTGTCATATATTAATCTGTTGATTTCATTGGTTAAGTAATAAAGAAACTGCTTGGCCCTGATAGGTTAAAACATGGGTGGAGAAAACAGAACAGAATGCTGGGAGGAAGAGGAAGTGAGCTCAGAGGCCATGCTCCCCTCTCCCGGGCAGACGCCATGAAGCAAGCTGCCAGGTCAGACATGCCGAATCTTTCCCGGTAAGACTGATGCTACACAGATTATTAGAGGTGGGTTGATCAGGATATGAGAATTAGCCTGTAAGGGCTAGAGTTAATGGGCCAAGCAGTGTTTAATAGAATACAGTTTGTGTGTTGTTATTTCGGGTAAAGCTAGCCAGAGGCAGGAGCTGGGTGGCAGAATGCAACCTGCAGCTCCCCACAACAGAATGACGCCCAGATGTGTGGACAGCTGAATCCACTGAAAGCCTGAGAAAGCCTGGGAAAGAGTAAAGCATGTTTTCTTGGTAGCAACAATTTCTCGGGTCTACTCTGCTTGCTAGAGGCAAGCAAGCACTCTCATCTAAGAGAGGCTTCCTGACTCAGCTTTAGCTGCAAAACCCTGCAGCTCATTAAGAGGTCCTGCCACAAAACACTTAAATGGTATTGAAAAGCTGACTGAATGCTTGTTTGTTTTCAGCAGTAGCAGGAAAAAACCTGTGTTGTTTTTAAAATGCTGGCTTTCTGGGATGTTCTGCCAGGTAAACTCTGACTGTTTGAAGCAGGAGGGTCAACTACAGAGAGAGGACTTGAGTGTTGTCTGTGGACATAGTGCTGCAGCTTACTTGCTGGCAGGGACCTTAAAACGCCATAGAGTTGTGGCAGTAAACATGGCTACAACTGGTACCTCAGCCACAAGGTTGGAATGGCAGAAAGCTAAGGAATGGGCTTGATCCAGCCAGCAAAGCCACGGCTTTAATCCTACCCATATTGCTCCGTAATTTAAAGGCTCATGTGGTCAGAAAAAGAGAGAGAGGTACAGTAAAAAGAGATTCAAAGACAAAGAAAACTTTTAAATGGTTTACAGTGTGTTGAAAATATATGCAGACTAAAAGTTAAAGTTCTTAATGTAATAAAACAAAAAAAAAGGGAAGAAAGAGAGTAGTTGGATGTGGTAGGACACACCTTTAATCCCAACACTTGGGAGGCAGAGGTAGATTGACCTAGGAGTTGAACTCTGTGACTTCACGGTATGGTAGCATACACCTTTAATCCCAATGCCTGGGAGGCAGAGACATAGATATTTTGAAAATGCCTTGACTTTGAAATTTGGATCTAAGGGCATGATGCTTTGGAAAGGAATTTCTTATTTTGTTTTCACAGAGGGTGAGAGTCTGTGGATTGCTTCTATCCCAATATGGTATGATGGACCATGCCCTCCTGAAGGGTTGCTGTGAACACCTTCAGAAAATTGCTTCGCTCAACTGCCAACTGAGATGAAACTAGCACACAGGTTATACCATGAAAAACCTAATTAACTACGCCCCCATTCAGCAGGAAGTAGTTTGGAGAGAAATAACTGTGCCCATATTCCCAAATATTGTTTATAAATGTTCTTTTACATTTAAAGGGGATATGATATAGATATGAATAATTTGCATTGGTATGGATTTTGCTTTATTGATAGAGATTTAAGGTCAATTTTGTTATATGTATATGTATTTCTGCTCTTGATTAAGGTATTGTGATTATGTAGTTCATTTAAAAATGTAATGTCTTATTAGGGAATATAGGTTGTTAGTGGATAATCATAAATAATAGTCAAGCTTGTAGTCATGTTAGATTTTCTAGATATATAGAGATATATTTCAGTTAGATAGACATTCTTCATATCTTTCAAAGACTGTAGATATATGCATATGTTATATGGCATTTAATATTTTAATAACTTAGGGTTTTTCATGACAATGAGACACTCTGCTCCAAGTCCTCAGAGAAGGTAAGAAAAATTTTCTTTAAATAGAAATTAGGATATCATAACACTCTAGCCTCAAATGCAAGGGTTCAGGCCCATATGTGAGAGTGGAATTAACATGGGGTCTGATCAGTCTTACAAGACAAAGCATTTTGCATAATTACCAGATGTTTGCTAAGATACAAAGTAAAAACAACAAAATATTCAGCTCTGCAACTTTATTTGCATAGGAAATAGTGTATGAAGAGTGTATAAAGGGGAGATAAAAAATCCCTGTCAATTATTTTGCAAGCCATAGTACAGTAATACATTACTTTGGCCTTAGAAATAAAATGTACAAAATAAAGAAAAAGGCAGAGTGGGTGAAGAGGGGGGAGAGAGAAAGTTTTCTGCTGGACACATCTTGGCAGGTGTCAGAAATGTGAACCAAGTGAACTCTGAAGCTATTGAATTCCTAGCCAGCACATCCATTCATTGCTCTCCATACCAAGGCATCTGAGTGGAAGTCAAAGCCCTCCTGGTCCTCTGCCCTTTCAGAGATTCAGGTCTGGAAGGACATCTGAGGAAAAAATCTAAATTCCAAGGAATTATATGTGCATTTATGCCACAGCAACATGAAGCGTGTCCTGGTTGTCCTAGAGCTGGTTGTTTGATTGATTGAATTTTGTGTGTTTGCTCTTTGAGTATTTTTTTTTAATCATAGTATGAATAACTCAATATAGGTTGATCAATGGTTTCTTCAAGCCAAAAAATTAAAATAGGCACACATTCTATTTATTACATGATTTTTTTTTTGGATTTTCAAGACAGGGTTTCTCTGTAGCTTTTCGGTTCCTGGAACTAGCTCTTCTAGACCAGGCTGGCCTCGAACTCACAGAGATCCGCCTGCCTCTGCCTCCCGAGTGCTGTGATTAAAGGCGTGCACTACCACTGCCTGGCTATTACAGGAAAAATTGCACCTAGAACATAAAGCATGCAAGCTGGTCCTTAGTAGGTTTCCTGAGGTATTTGTCATTTAGTATATGGAGGACATTATGTTATTCTGATCACCCAATGGATACTTAAATAATGATTAACTTTCATGGTAAGTAAACTGAAAGTAAAAAATTGAAAACTTTGGACCTTGTCAATTAGGTATGCTGTTATCTATTACTGGTGACCATTCGGCTCCTCTGTTTAATTTCCTTTTTGAAATTCAGTGCTAAATTCTCTAAGACATGTAACACCTGAAACAGAGTTGGTTATTAGCTTATTAATTAAGGCTGTTCCTAAAGTAGTCACTTTATAATATCTTACTTCCTTATCAATTACTGATCTTTCCTACTCTTCATCTTCTACTGAAATTACATATCACAATGGTAATAATATTGAAAAAATATGCATGTCTTAATTCTCCCACAACCATCTCTTACTTCTTATATACCAGAAATTATATACTTAATAATGAGGGGAAGGATATCAAGAAGACAAGGATTGAAGGATAAAAAAACGTTGTCTTAAACAACTCACTGGTAAGGACCCCATAGAAATAAATGTGCCACTAAATAGAACACAACTTGATTGTTTCATACTGATAATGATTGGCAGATAGCCTTAGCATGTTATTGGGCATCATAGATGACCACTATCCAAAAGATCCCCTGTAATATTTTGTGATGATACTACACGCTTTTTGCCAAATTTATATCTAGAAATCTTTAAATGCTTACAAGCACAGGGAACATACTATTTACATACCCTTAATTTAAATTTGATTCTTATTTAGAAAATTAGATGTTTTAAATTTCATCCCTGTGGTTGGCCTCCATCTTGGCATCTCTTCAGAATGGAAGCATTCATGTGTCTAACATCTTTACTTTATGAAGATTAATTGGTTCATGTTGTGTAACTTTTCCTTCACCTTGCTTAAGATGTCCACATGGTATAAACCAGCTAAGGTGACAATCATAAAATTTCTGAGTTGCACTGAGCCCTCTGCTTATCATTACATTTCCTTTTGAGACTAATGTGGCAACAGCAGGTCTTCAAGATATTTTGGGTTAGGATAAATTTTTGTATCATGATAAATTCCTATTCTTATAAAATTATTCTCATGTTGACAGAAACTGACTTGTAGACGAATGTCTAACCACTTAAGTCTTTTCTAACTGTGTTCAGCACCAGGATTCTAGACAATTTTATATAGGAATAAAATGTTTAAATACTACGTTCTGTAATTTGCCAAGATCTATTCAGGCTAGCAGGAAATGTTTTGAAGATATATCTTTAGCCTGTTTATACTTGCAATTGTATTTATGGTTTAATTTTTTATTTTGATGCTAAGTGGTATTCAATTCACATTTTAAGGCTCAATAGTAACCATAATAAACTTTTATAAAACTACTAAATTGTTGTAAACTTTTAATAGAATTAAGTCATTCAAGTTGATTGAATGACTTACAAATTATTAAATTCTTTAATGTGCTTAGAGCAATGCTTATAATACTAAGTACAAGAGTAATTCATTTACGGGCATAGGCTTTGGCCTTCTGCAAAAACTGTTAAGGTTAAGCCTAAAGGAAGAACCTAAAATGAAGTCTGTTTAAAATCAGGTATACTTAATAGATGGTCTTCCAACTTTTCGGAGGTCTGCTAAATATGGCAGTTAGTGTTGAATGGGAAGGCATCCTGTGAATCAGAGTAATTTGGATAGTACTTTATGTTCTAATATCCTTCTGATGATGTTGATGGCTAGCTGTATGGGTTATCTGGCCCTGAGACTGAGGTTCTTCTCTACTGATGCCTTGTGCATTAATCCAACGATGTGATCAATTCGTTAGCAAAATAAGAATTTTTTCTTGTCATTTACATTGAAAAATGTAGATCTTTTTATTTCCTTTGGAGGTCAAAAGGGTTAAAACAAAAGTCCAATTAGCAAGAGTTAAATTATTTTGAAGCTTTCATCTAACATTTATTTTGGTTCAGTCTGAAAATCAGACTGTCTTCAAGTTGTAGCAAAAAAACTAGAGCCTCCCAAGTTGTAGCAAAAAAACTAGAGCCTCCCAACAACTTCTTCCTCCATAAAAGTGTTTTGCTTTGATCTTGTTCACCTTTTTGTTTTATTTAGAATATCATCTGGATATGAATGTTCATACTTGCACAGGAAAACCCAATTGTTTTCCCTTTCAGTGTTTTCTGTGGTTATTTCTCAGACATGTCTAAGTATCCTATTACCTACAAATAGAATATTCTGAAAGTCAAAAATTTTGTGCTGAATTTTAAAAATCACAAATATTAAGTTAAAGCCCTCAGTAAATCTTTAAAACTTAATGCCCATTTACATTTAAATGAATTTTTTAAATTTTATGCTTGTTCTTGGTCTGATAAATGATCAGACTCTGGAAATGGAGAAAATTAAAAGAGGCTCACTTAACCCATTCCCTACTAATAGAATTACCTTTTGCACTATTCCAAGTTTCTAATGCAGTGAGTGGGCATCAGTTTTACATCTGAAACTACAGCTGTCTGGGACTGTTCTGAGCTGTAATGTTTGTGGATACCTATGCTTAGAGTGCACTACAGATGTTTACAGTGCCTCTCCCTAACTCCTCAGCTACAGAGCAGAGCAACAACACAGCATGGGGCCCTGATGACTCCAGGGAGATACCATTCTCCATACCTGGAATTTAACTTTTTCAATAGCTCTTGATACATTACCCTTTGAGGACTCTTTGTTACAACTAATTTGCAGTTATGGTTCTGCTTATACTTGCAAATGTTTTGGGGGAATTTTAATATTAATTACAGAAATTCCTTACGATCTATAGGGTCAAGCTATTTTGGAATCACACCATTAAGTACTTAATTGCTAATAAAATAGGTTGTATTCTTCCACCTAAATTAAATCCTCACATATTAGTTATCCTCATTTTAATTTTAATTTTTTTCACATTTAAGGATAAGGTTTTGTTCTGCTGATCCAAAGTATTTTACTTCAAAAGAGACAAAACCNATATATAAAAGATAAAGAAATTAATCAATGAAAAAGGTTTGACACCAGGGAGAAATTTTGCTCATGTCTTTCCAGAATATAAATGAGGTCCCAGATGGCTCCTGATTTGATGCATTTGAGAAGGAGATCATCCTGGAGACCACTGGACCAATGAGGAATCTGAAGACAGATGATAAATTCAACAAAAGAAAACATCCAAAGAGGAAGAGTAAGCTGAGGACTTGGAGAGGCATTAAAGCTTTAACTCGTCATGTTTAAATTATGGGGAAACATCGAGGATATTACACTATTGACACAAAATGATGCTGTCATGATATGGACTCTAACATGTTTTAATTCTCAGACTATCAATAGGAATACAAATGTATTTTTGTCAGGGGAGACAAAAGTCACACCTATAAGATGGACTTATGATATTGTTTTGCCATGCTAAGATTATGACAATTTGGCTGGGTAAAAGTTGGCATGAATATATGTAGTTACATAAATGGTAGATATTTTTGTTGAACTAATCTAACTGATCAGTCCAAATGGTATAATGCAGATTTTAGCATAAATGCATCTTTTTTAGAGATCTTTGATAGGGAAAATTATAGTTATATGTAGATAAAAATGGGACATTTGATGCATTCATAACTAAAGTTGATATTATTGTACCCAGAATGAAGTTATGTTTTGCCAATGGTTTAGAAAATAACCCCTGCCTCTTTTTGGTGCATGCCAGTCAACAAGAATAATATTATTTTTTGTATCAGAGGAGACCTGTCTATTCCTGGGCTCTTAAAAAGGAAATTAATATGGTATAGAAATCACATATATGCACTATATATTTACTATATATGCACCATATATACTATATATGCACATATATGCACTATACATCTATCATCTATCTATCTATCATCTATCTATCTATCTATCTATCTATCTATCTATCTATCTATCATCTATCTATCTATCTCCTATCCACCACAACCTCAGAGGAACTCTGAAACACAGGCTTCAACTACACAGAGAAGACCAGAAAGTGAATGACCACCCAATCAGCGTGGCACCCCACTCTCTAGGTCTTCCATATTAGAGCAAAACCCTGGGCCCCTCTCTTATCTGCCTCTGCTTCTCTAGCCAGCCAGCAGGCAAGCTTCCTGAATGTTGGTTGCTCCAACACCCTTACCCCATCTATTGGACCCTGTAAGTTACAACTCCCACTCTGTCCCAAAACCCTCCTATCCCCTGCGACCTCAGAGGAACTCTGAAAAATAGGCTGCAAATCCACAGAGAGAACCAAGACAGAGGAACAAGACAGAGGACCAAGAGAGGAACTCTGAAGCACAGGCTGTGACTGCACAAAGTGGACCAAGAGAGTGAACCAAGAGAGCAGACCAAGAGAACGGTCCACAAAAGACACCAGTGGCTCTCTGAGACATAAACAGCAGCAGTATAGATCTGAGAAATAACAGTTACTAAAGACAAAGAGAGCCACTGCAAGGATTGGACCAAGAGGAAAAGACACTGCTGGCACCAGTTGGAGGAAGAGATTGGTAGGCAACCTAATAAGCAACATTGTAGCACCATACAACAGGAAGACTTGATCACCCTAATTCAGAAGAAGCAGAAGAAAATGATTTTAAACACAACTTTATGAGGGTGATGGAAAACTTTAAAGAGGACATGAAAAATTCCCTTATAGAAACGGAGGAAAAAAAAAAAGCAAAAATTGGAAGAAATCAATAAAGATCTCAAGGAAACCCAAGAAAACCAAGAAAAAAAAAAACAATAAAGCAGGTGAAGCAAACAGTTCAAAAAGTTTAAGACTTGAAGACTGAAATAGAGGTAATAAAGAAAACAAAAACAGAGGTAATTCTGGATATGGAAAACATGAGTACATGAATGGGAGCTACAGATGCAAGCATAACCAACAGAATACAAAAGATGGAAGAAAGAAGCTCGGACATTGATGATACAACAGAGGGAATAGATTCATCAGTCAAAGAAAACATTGATTCCAAAAAATTCTTAACACAAAACTACCATAAATCTGGGAAACCATAAAAAGGCCAAACCTAAAAATAATAAAGATAGGAGAAGGAGAACTCCAGCTCAAAGGCACAGAAAATATATTTAACAAAATCTTAGAAAATTTTCCCAACCTCCAGAAGGATATCCCTATGAAGATAAAAGAAGCTTACAGAACACCAAAGAGACTAGACCAAAAAAATTTCCCCTCATCATATAATAATTAAAATGTAAAACACACAGAATAAAGAAAGAATATTAAGAGCTGTAAAGGAAAGTCAAGTAAAATATAAAGAAATACCAAACAGAATTATACCCGACTTCTCAATGGAAACCATGAAAGCTAGAAGGTACTGGACAGATGTGTTGTGGGCACTAAGAAAACATGGATGCAAGCACAGACTCCTATACCTAACAAAACTTTCCATCACCATTGTTGAAGAAAATCATATTTTCCATGACAAAACAAATTTAAACAATACCTATCCACAAATCCAGCCTTACAGAAAGTACTAGAAGGAAAACCTCAACCTAAGGAAGCTAACTGCATGTGGATAACCACACAACATTAAACTCCAAAGAAGGAAAACACATAAATACTACCACCAAAAAAATAACAGGACCAAACAATCACTGGTCATTAATATCTCTTAATATCAATGTACTCAATTGATCTATAAAAAGAGACAGGCTAAGAGAATGGATATGAAAACAGGATCCAGCCTTCTGCTGTATACAGGAAACACATCTCAACTTCCAGGACAGATATTACCTCAGAGTAAATAGTCAGAAAAGGACTTTTCAATCAAATGGACCTAAGAAACAAGTGGGTGTAACTATCCTAAAATCTAACAAATTAGACTTCAAACAAAAATCAATCAGAAGAGATGGAGGACACTTTATACTCATAACAAAAACAATCCATAAAGATGAAATCTTCATCCTGAACATCTATGCCCCAAATACAAGAGCACCCACATATATAAAAGAAACATTACTAAAGTTTAAATCGTACATCAAACCCTATACACGAATAGCAGGAGACTTCAACATGTCACTCTCCACAATGGACAGATCAATCAGACAGAAACTTAATAGAGAAACAAGATAAATAACAGATGCCATAACTCAAGATGACTTAACAGACAGCTACAGAACATTCCACCAAAACACAAAAGAATATATGTTTTCCCAGTACCTCATGGAACTGTCTCTAAAATTGACCACATGCATGGTAACAAAATAATCCTCAACAGATATTAAAAAAATGGAATTAACCCCTATATCTTTTTGGTTCACCATGGTTTAAAGTTAGAATTTAACAACTACACTAACTGCAGAAAGCCTAAAAACTCATGGAAATTGAACAGTGCTCAATTGAACCACCCCAGGTCAAGGAAGAAAAAATAATGAAATTAAAGACTTCTTTGAAGTCAACAAAAATAAAGGCACAATGCACCAAAACCTATAAGATACTATGAAAGCAGTGCTAAGAGGAAAAGTTTATAGAACGGGGTGCCTACATAAGGAAACTGGAGAAATCTGACAGTAGTGACTTAACAGCACACCTGAAAGCTCTAGAACAAAAGGAAACAAGTACCCAGGAGGAGTGGATGTCAGGAAATTATCAAACTGAGGGCTAAAATCAATAAAATAGAAGCAAAGATAACAATACAAAGAACTAATAAAACGAAGAGCTGGTTCTTTGAGAAAACCATCGAGATAGACAAACCCTTATCCTAATTTTTTTAAAAAAAGCAGAGAGAATATAAATTTACAAAATCAGATATGAAAAGTGGAACACAACAATAGACACTAAGGAAATACAGAGAATCATTAGGTCATGCTACAAAGAACTCCACAAATTTAGAAAATGTAAAAGTAATGGACAATTTTCTGATAGATACCACAAACTAAAACTAAATGAAAACTAGATTTAATAGATCTATAACCTGCAAGGAAATAGAAACAGTCATCAAAACTCTCCCTATCAAAACAAAAAACAAAAAACAAAAAAAAAAAAAAAAACAAAACACCCCCCCCCAAAAAAAAAAAAAACAAAAAACCAAAACAACCCAGGGCCCAATGGTTTCAGTGAAGAATTCTACATAAATGACCTCCAAAATTCTACCACAGAATTCCTACAGCTGATAAATACTTTCAGCAATGTGGCAGGATACAAGATCAACTAAAAAAAAATAGTAGCCCTCCTATATACAAATGATAAAGAAGCTGAGAAAGAAATCAGAGAAACATCATTCTTCACAATAGTCACAAATAACTAAAATATCTTATGGTAACACTAACCAAAGAAGTTAAAGACCTATTCAACAACAACTTTCAGTCTTTGAAGAAAGAAATTGATGAAGATAGCAGAAAGTTGAAATATCTCCCATGCTCTTAAATAGGTAGGACCAACAAAATAAAAATGACAATCATACTAAAAGCAATCTATAGATTCAATGCAATCCCCATCATAACCCTAAGAGAATTCTTCACAAACTTTTAAAGAACAGCAATCGACTTCATATGGGAAAACAAAAAATCCAGGATAGCCTCTGTAAAGCAAAGGACACTTTTGATAAGACAAAAGGCAGTCTACTGCATGGGAATAGATCTTTACCAACTCCACATCGGACAGAGGACTGATCTCCAAAATATGTAAAGAACTCAAGAAACTAATTACCAAAATTCAAAGAATCCAATTTAAAATGTAGTTTAGAAGTAAACAGAGAATACTCAACAGAAGTGTCTCAAATAGCCAAAAATATTTAAAGAAATGTTCAACATCCTTAGCCATCAAGGAAAAGCAAATCAAAACAACTCTGAAATACCATTTTACAGCAGTCAGAATGGCTACAATCAAAAACACCTCTCATAGCTTATGCTGGAAAAGTTGTGGAGTAAGGAGAACACTCATCCATTGCTGGTGGGAAAGCAAACTTGTGTAACCACTCTGGAAATCATTATGGCGATTTCTCAAAAAATTGGGAATCAACCTTCCTCAGGACTCAGCAATACCACTTTTGGGCATATGCCCAAAGAATGCTCAATGATACTACAAGGACATTTGTTCAACTATGTTCACAGCAGCATTATTTGTAATAGACAGAACCTGGAAACAACCTAGATGTCCCTCTACCTAAAAACAGATAAGGAAAATGTAGTACATTTGCAAAATGGAGTACTACTTAGTAGTGTAAAAACCAATGACATCTTGAAATTTGCAAGAAAATGGATGGAACAAGACAAAACAACAGCCTACAGAATGGGAAAAGATCTTCTGTAACCTCACATCAGACAGAGGTCTGATCTCCAAAATGTACAAATAACTCAAGAAATTGGATACCAAAAGAACACATAATCCAATAAATAAAATGGAGTAGAGACCTAAACAGAAAATTTTCAACAGAGGAATCTAAAATGGCTGAAAGACACTTGAGGAATTAATTAACATCCTTAGTCATTAAAGAAATGCAAATCAAAGCAACTTTAAAATTTCATTTTACACTTGTAAGAATGACCAAGATCAAAAACACTGATGACAACTTATGCTGGATTGGTTATGGGGTAAAGGGAACACTTCTGCATTGCTAGTGGGAATGCAAGTTGCTACAGCCCCTTGGATTTCAGTGTAGCAATTTCTCAGAAAATTACGAAACAACCTTCCTTAAGACCCAGTAATACCATGTTCAACTATGTTTACAGCAGCCTTGTTTGTCTTAGCCAGAACCTGGAAACAACCTAATGCCCCTTGAATGAAGAATGGATAAGGAAAATGTAGTACATTTACACAATGGAGTACTACACAGCAGAAAAAAATAATGACATATTGAATTTTGCAGGAAAATGGATGGAGCTAGAAAACATCATTTTAAGTGAGGAAACCCAGACCCAGAAAGACATTTATCACATGTACTCACTCCTAAGTGGTTTTACACATAAAACTTGACTCTAGAGGGGCTCGCAGGTGTCCAGGGAGATGTCCCCAGCTAGTACCTTGGGCAACTGAGGAGAGGGAACCTGAAATGACCCTACGCTATAGCCATACTGATGAATATCTTGCATATCACCATAGAACCTTCATCTGATGATGGATTGAGATAGAGACAGAGACCCACATTGGAGCACCGGACTAAGCTCCCAAGGTCCAAATGAGGAGCAGAAGGAGGGAGAACATGAGCAAGGAAGTCAGGACCACGAGGGGTGCACCCACCCACTGTGACAGTGGGGCTGATCTATTGGGAGCTCACCAAGGCCAGCTGGTCTGTGACTGAATAAGCATGGGATAAAACCGGACTCTCTGAACATCGTGGACAACGAAGGCTGATGAGAAGCCAAGGACAATGGCACTAGGTTTCGATCCTACTGCATGAACTGGCTTTGTGGGAGCCTAGGCAGTTTGGATGCTCACCTTCCTGGACCTGGATGGAGGGGGGAGGACCTTGGACTTCCCATAGGGCAGGGAATCTGGACTGCTCATCAGACTGGAGAGGGAAGGGGAATGGAGTTGGGGGAGGGGGAGAAGAATGGGAGGAGGAGGAGGGAAAAGGGAGACAGGGAGGGAAATCGGAGGCGGGGAGGAGGCGGAAATATTTTTTCAACAAAAAAATAAATAAATAAAAATTAAAAAATATATAAAGTTATTTTGTCATACTATATGTATTCATGTTTCTGCCTCATCTTAGATATTCTATAATTTGATTGTCATATTGCACTATACATTTCTACTCCTTCTATATTGTTACAATATCAAGCTTATTGTTTTCATGCCGCATGCTTGCTTAAATATTATTTATGTTCATATAGAAGATTAGTTTTTTTAACTCTATTAGTTATTTAAAAATTAAAGGTTTATGGTCAACCCCCCAAAAATAGAAAACCAGCCCACAAACCACAATCCCAGAGAACTTAGACAACAATGAGGACCCTAAGAAAGACTTACATAGATCTAATCTACACGGGAAGTAGAAAGTAGAAAAAGACAAGATCTCCTGAGTAAATTGGGAACATGGGGACCTTGGGGGAGGACTGAAGGGGGGAGGGGAGAGGCAGGGAGAGGAGCAGAGAAAAATATAGAGCTCAATAAATATCATGGGAGGGGGCGACGCTGGACACCTAAGCACAGATCATTTGTTTGATGAGAACAGCCTTTAACAGTCTTTCTTGTTTTTGATCATATTATTGAGAGAGCTAAAGTTTGTAAGCTTCACTTGCCCAAGGACAGATAACTTCCTGGAATGCTGGGGCTGTTGTGTTTTCGCTTCAGTAAACAAAACTGGTCGCCCCAACTGCTCAGGATGTGCTTGATCACAAGGCCAGCAGGAGTTGCACCTGCAGGAAGTGCTCAGGAGGTGTTCTTACCCCTGATTGGAAGAAGTAACCTTGTGAATTTTGCCTTTATGAGCACCTGATTAACCTAATTAAAAACCATTCTCTGGGAATTCTGGTTATGGACCTGGCCAGTGTCCATCTTTCTAACCAATATTTATTAAACTTTGCTTTAATTAGATAATTGTGGATTTGGCCTTTCTCCTCACAATTTTCAGGTATAACAGTCTACTTTATTTTTTTTAAATTTATTTACTTGTATTTGTAACATGTATGGGTACTTTGCTGGCATGTGTCTCTGTGTACCACATGTATGCAGTGGACTCGGGGGCCAGAAGAGGGCATCCAATCCTCTGGAACTGGAGCTACTGACAGTTGTTATCTGCCCTGTGGGTGCTGCCAATGAACCTGGGTCCTCTGGAAGAGCAAACAAGTGTTCTTTGAAGGATACTGAACAGTAGGATCTTCCTGGCATTATTTGTAATAGCCAGAACCTGAAAACAACCTAGATGTCCTTCAATGGAAGAATGGATGAAGAAAGTGTGGAATATATACACATTAGAGTACTACTCAGTGGTAAAAAACAATGACTTCTCTAATTTTGTATGCAAATGGATGGAAATAGAAAACACTATCCTGAGTGACGTGTCCCAGACCCAAAAAGATGAACATGGGATGTACTCACTCATAATTGGTTTCTAGCCATAAATAAATGACATTGAGTCTATAATTTGTGATCCTAAAGAAGCTAAATAAGAAGGTGAACCCAAAGAAAAACACATATTTTTTTAGTTTTTTTTTTATGAGGCAGGATTTCTATCTGTAACAGCACTGGTTATCCTGAAACTTGCTTAATAGACCAGGCTGGCCCTGGAATCACAGAGATCTGCTTGGCTCTGCTTTTGCCTCCTGAATGTTTGAATAAAAGGCATGTGTCATCATGTCCAGCTTCCTCGTACTTATTAATTTATTAATATTAATGTAATATTTATTTGGCACAAGAATCTTTATGGAGAACCTACTACTATTATTCCCCTAAATGGAGATATTATTAAACTGACTCCTAATGACTTATTATTAGATCCACATATTAACACACTTTTCAACCCTCAGGAGGGGAGCTTGTATTTGCGGGAGATGGTGATTAATAAAGAACCCCTAAACTGGCCAGGGTGCATAGAATAAGAGGCTATAGAATTCTTGGCACGAAATGAGCTGTTTATATCACGTACTCACTCCAAAACCTCCGGGATGATTGAGGAAGAGATGGAGGAAGAGATGGCATAAAGAGGCTATGGATAGCAAGGACTCAGTGTCTTCTGGACACCACAAGGTGTTCATATGTGAACTTCATAAGCAGTTGTAATTGCATGCCAAACACCAGTGCAAGATCAAACCAGACAAAATTCCGGCATGGAGAGGGGAAGTGGACATGAAACCCACTCTAGCCCAGGAGTTATAGCAACTGATAGCTGCTGGGAGAGGGAGTGCTAGTTTTAGAAGTGCTAATGCAAGCAAGCAGACCATGTTCCAGTGGAATGTCCCACATCCACAAATATATTAGCACCAGAGACTGAACTTCATGAATAAAACAGAGAACACAAAGTAGGGTGGGTAAGTCCAGGAGAATGTAGAACAGAGGAGGAATATGATCAAAGCATATTGCTTGTTATTCTCAAAGAAGTAATACAAATAAAATAAAAAAAAAACAAGAATCTGAATGTTAAATGACTTTTCCACCTGTATTTCCTCACTTACTAGTTCTTAAAATAAATATAGGATGTGCCTTACTAGGATTACAGCTAGTCACAAAATATATGACCTGTTCTGTCTGTAAGATGCACCAGGGCAATGGTGGCTCAGAGTGGCTTAACAATGACTGGACTAATTTGATGATCAAGCCACTAGAGGGAGCCCATGTCTGGCACGTCCTGGATGGCAAGGCTCATCAGGCTAGATCCATCCCGAACCCTTCCAGTCCCTATCGTCAGAGAGTTTTCCTCCTGCGGCTCATGGGAGCAGATACATCCAAATTTTAGGTAAAACTGAGGGAACCAGGCAGATGGTGTTGAGGAAGGCATATAGCATCCAAAGAGATGCAAGTTACCAAGAGAACATGGCCCACAGAATCAACTAAGCAGGGCTCACAGGGGCTCAGAGACTTAAGTGACAACTACAGAGACTGAATGGGTCTGAACTGGGACTTCTGCACACATGATGCTGTTGTTTAGCTTATGGTGTTTGTTGGCCTTCTAACAGAGGCAGTAGGTATGTCTCTGACTCTTTTGCCTGCTGGTGAGACCCATTTCCCCCCGCCCCAGTTTGTTTTGTCCATGCTTGAATTGAGGGTTTATATTTAGTTACTGTATCTTGTTAAGTCTTGTTCAGCTGACAGCACTGGGAGGTTCGCAGTTTTCTGAAGAGAAATGGAGGAACAGTGGTTCTGGGGCAAAGAATGGTGGTGGGGTCTTGAGGAGGAGAGAGAGATGAGGCTGCTGTCAGGATATATTTTATGAGAATGGAATAAAAGAAAAAATGTGGAACACTTGCCATATGTGCAATGAATGAAGGTAAGTAGGATTCTTCCAAAGTAACATGGGCTCTGTTCCTATCTGCACTAGAAAATGACTTTTGCTTGTTTAGATGCTCCTATGGCATTAGAGAATAAAATACAGGTTTGAAAGTCCTTTATGTTCCATAGGTTTCTCATATTACATTAAAGTGGGGCATGCAGTGGTACATCTCAATTATCATTCTAAATATTTCCTTAAACTTTGCAGACAGGAACATCAGGAATCCTCAACTTTTATCTCTTACAGTTTACTTGTAAATAATTGTTAGTTCATGTGACTTGTGTGTGAGTGCTTCATCTCATCAGCCTAATGCCATTGGCAAAAAACTGCAGGTCACTAGGTGCAGGTCATATGTTCAATATCTTAACCTGAGACTGATACAAGTGCTTAGTTATTCTGCTTTGTAATGTTTACATCTACCACTTTTAACCACGCAGTACATCCTCCCAAAGGGAAAACTTGACGTCAAGGCCCTTACCGTACAGAAAGGGTTTCTATAAAATCTTCGCTTCTGCTTTTTTTTCCTTTTTCAGGTCTCATCACTCTCTCAACAGGAGGAACAGAACTAGAATGAAAACTTCATTTTTCCTTGTAAGGAAATAAAATTTCCTACCCTTTTACTTGCAGGGGTATTAGGTACAGAAATTGGTGATGAATCATACCTGAGGGTTCCATGCTTCCCTTACAAAACTTCTGATGTTGCAGATTTTGAGAACCAGAGGAGAAGTGATGACACTAAGACTACAGAGTCATGATGCAGCTGACACAACATACCGACCCACACGTTTCTGGTCCCTAAGTTTCCACATAGAGAAGAAGAAAAATTTACTCACGAGTTTTGGAGTCCGGTTCTCTGCAAGAAGGGCATTTTCTTGATGAATTTACTAGATAATGCAGCAGTAGAGGTAGTGAGTGGTGGTCAGGGATGCTGTCTATCTGCCTCTTTGAAATTGGTCATTGACCAGCATCCACTACATGGTTTAGTTCTGAATCTTTAGTTTTATAGGATGCCATTATGTAGTTTGCTTGGATGAGGTGAGTCTGTCCATGGATTACAAGTTGTGATGGGAAAATAGTAACATTGTCAAGAGATCTGTGTAAGAGATCAGAAGGGTTGCTCCATTCCTGCTCTGTCCAAACTCATACCAACCATATTTCTAATGAGTCTGTTCTGACATTTTTCTATAATTGCTTGGATACACAGATGTCACAGTGTGGCCAGCCCAAGCAAGATAAAGATTGTTTGTGAGGCTTCTTGTTCATCATTTTGTAATCTGACACCCATTCTCAAGCTTCATCTCTTTCAAAAAAAGTTTTTAAATTATCTATAATTATATCTCTTTTCCTCTCCATTTTGTGTATTCACCGTCTCGCAGATATACTTTTTCTAAGCTCCAAGCTTTTCCACACCCTCTTAGGTTGATATCCCCTTTTTCATTAATCATTAAAATTATGCATATATGTATATTTATATATAGTTTATACACCTATATGTATGTACTTTACTAAATCCATTGATGTGGCATATACATATATAGATATACATGTGCACTATATAAATATATGTATATACATATACACTACACATCCATATATTAACACAAACATATGTGTGTGTGTGTGTAGAAATGTATATATATAAAATAAGAGAAATAGTAGTAAGAGTAGATAACAGGGAACCTCTTCTGGCCTTCTGTATGATTCAATATCTCATGAGGAAGTTATGATTGAGAATCATGAGCATTATTATTTCACAACAGGTTGATACATAAGCATCCTGACTTTACTATTCTCTATATCCATTTCCTGGTTCTTAACTTGCCCTTGATATGGATTCATGCATTTGTTTTTAATTGCTGCTATACCAATTACCACAAATTCAATTTTATAAAAAAATGTAAGTGTTTTTTCAGAACTGAATGCTGAATCAAGTCAAAGGACATAAATCAATTATCTGCACAGATGTTACTTTTGAAAGACCCAAGGAATAATCTATTTCTTTTTGCCTTCCAGCTTCTAGAGGACTCATGAATTCTCTCTACTTGGAGTTTCCCTCCACTTTTAGTACACTCAGGAATTCAATAAAATATTAAATTGGAAGCCATAACACACACACATATGCAAACACACACATATATGTATATATGTGCATACACACATATGTATTGTATATGTGACTGCATTAGTATCTGGTTATGTGTCTATTTTTTCATTATATTTATTGAGAAAGGTTTCCTTGTGATGGCTGAGCAAGGCACTTGTCTATGAATATACCTGAATGGTATTAAAAGTTATATTATTGGTATGTTCTTTAGCAGTAATATTTTTTATTTTATTTTACCTTAGGTAACTGGGGTATTAGTCTCGGGTTCTTTGTCACCCGTCAGTGTCAGGTATACATTCTCTCTCAAGGAGTGGGGTATAACTCCCACAGTTATTGCTTAGTTATTCCCAGTAGTTTTGTATTACAGTTATCCTTGCATATCTTTTTCTTTGGTTTTTCAAGATAGGATTTTACTGTAGTTTTGGAGCCTATCATGGAACTAGCTTTTGTAGACAAGGCTGGCCTTGAATTCACAGAGATCTTCCTGACTCTGCCTCCTGAGTGCTGGGATTAAAGCCATTGTCTGGCTTGCCCTAGCTTATCTTTAAGCAGAACATCAATGTAGAACAAAGGATCTGTGACTTTGTTGGATTTTGTTTCTCTTTTGGTAGCTTGCAGAGTACCCCCCCCCCATTTACAAAAGATGCTAGGGCATCTAGGAATGAGTATCTTGACTTCACCATGTTTAATGGGTTATGGAGGTGTTGCCTTCAGCAATATAGCCTTGCTGTAAGTTTGTAGAGAGAGAGCTAAGTCTTGGTATCACTCTAGGGTTTTTGGGAATTCCCTTGAGTTCCTTTTTTCCTACATCTCAACTAGATGTAACACTTTCCTGGTACTGGAAACTAATTTTGTTGTTAAGAGATAGTCTGTTTGGACTCTGTTTTGTCACTATGTGACAATTTTATCTAGATCACTTTCATATATGAACATATTTTAGGAAGATTCTACTGTATTAGTTTTCCTTACTATCCCTCAATTGGTCTTTAATTTTAGCTATCTTTTCACTATTCCTTCCTTTGTTGTTCCTTCCAAATTCCTCTCCACTTTATTCTCCTGTTTCAGCCCTTCTCTGTATTCTATATCCATGTTTAAATGAGATATATCTCTACTCCCTAGTCCCTTAGTTGTAGCAGCATTTCAATTGTATCGTAATAAATAAAGACTACCTGAAAACCTAAGAATAATAAAGTCCCACTAATCAGCCTTACAGACAAGGTTATGGTACCACACACCTCTAATCCCAGTAGCCATAATGATACACACCTTTAATCCTGGTAGCCACAATGGCATGCACCTTTAATCTCAGTAGCCACACTAGTTGCCATAGAAACTGGTGGTACTTGCCTTTAATCCCAGTGGTGCATGTCTTTAAACCCAGCCTCAAAGAGGAATATAGGATGGGGGAAGACAGTTCTCAGACACAGTCTCATTCTGAGCTTTCTGAAGGCAGGGTTCCTATTTCAGACTGAGGTAGAGGTAAGAGCCAGTGGCTGGCTGTTTTGCTTTTCAGATCTTCAGGTTGAACCCCAGTTTCTGACCTTGAGTTTATATTAATTGTGCTTCACTTAGTTTATACCTAACCTATGTTGTTCTATGGATTATAGTTTGGTTGTCATTGATTTACCAGCTAATATCCACATATAAATGAATAAATACTGTATTTGTGTTTCTGAGTCTGGATTACTTCATTCAGGATAATTTTTCTAGTTTCTTCCATTTGCCTGCAAATTTCATTGTTACTTCTTTATTTAGTATCTAAGCAATAATCCATTGTGTAACTATACCACATTTTCTTTATAAATCCTTTTTTTGAAGGACATCAGGTTCTTTTCAATTCCTATAATATAGTTGATCATGTGTCTTCATGTAGGATTGATCTTCTTTTGATTATATACTCAAGAGTGCTATGAGTGGGTGTTGAGGTCAATCAATTCTCAGTTTTCTGAGGAACTGCCATATTGATTTAGAAGTGGCTGTATGATTTGCATGCCTACAAGCAATGAAATGTTACCCTTGTTCCATATTGTCAGCATGAGCTGGCACTTGTGTTATTTATCTTAGCCATTTTGACAGGTGTGAGATGTAATCTCAAAGTAGTTCTGATTTGTATTTCCATGATGGCCTAGGATATTACTATTTCTTTAAGTGTTTCTCAGTCATTTGAGATTCCTGTATTGAGAATTCTGTTTAGATATGTGCTCCATTTTTAAATTGCATTATTTGATTTGTTGATTTCTAGTTTATTGGGCTCTTTATATATTTTGGTTATATATTTCTTTTAGAATTTCTAATTTGATGGAGTACTGGATTTCAAAATATGTTCTTTTGATTTTATGTGTTTCCTTGTTGTCTGTTGTCATGTCCATGTGTTTACTCCAATTTTTAAATTTGGATATTGTCTCCCTACCTTTTAGCTAACGTGGATAAGTTTTTGTCAGTCTTACTGATTTTCTCAACATACCCAACTTTGTTTCATTGATTTTTTTATATTTATTTATTTTTCTATTGTATTAATTTCAGCCCTGAGTTTGATTATTTTTTTCCATCTAATCTTATTTGTGTGTTTTTTCTTTTTGTTCTCAATCTTTCAGGTGTGCTATCAAATTCCTTGTATATTATCCACAAAGTATTTTATTTATGTACTTAGTACCTTGACCTTATCTCTTTGAACTGCTGTCATCGATAAGTTTGGGTTTTCTATTATGTATATCACTGCCATCTATAAGCATGTTGTATTTATCTCTTTATCATCTGTTACCTGTCTGTCTATACATAGGTAAACAAAATAAATTAACTCACATAAATCTTTTCATCATGACTTGTTTATTCTTTTTATGCTCTCTCTAATGCCCACGATGTTCCTCGTTCTTTTCTGCTCCTGATGTTCTTGCTCTGCTTGCTGCCCATCTCCTATCAGGTTTCCAGTCTTTATAGCCCACACAGATATCAACATGCATTGCAGAATCGTAAAAAATAGGTAGATCACAAGAAAGCAGTGCTCCAGGTAAAGGTGACACCACCCAGGAATAACCAGTACCCAAGGGGAATATCTGACCTTCCAAATCATTAGATACGATTGACATTATGTAGATTTGACATAGAACAAAGAGTGAATGTTATCATGCTAAGGCCTCATGGAAGGTCACTCCATTGCCCATACAGGAGAAAGTTACACTGCTGAAGTATTTGGGGAATAAATTCCATTTTGAAGGGGAGAAAAGTCGTGGCTTCACAACGTTTCTTCATAATTGACAGTGACTATCCAAAAGACAGGTGTTCACCAAGCTCTGTAAGTTGGCCCCCCCCACAAGTTATACACTTGTGGGTCTAAGAATTTGTCAGTTGTACATTTACTATATAATGCTTGTGGCTCCAACAATATAACTATTATTTATTAATCGATCATCATTTTTCTATAATCTTAATTTTATTGATCAATCTGTCAATCAATCATGTATGTATTTATCTTTTACTATTTTAATTATCTATTTGTTGACATTCTCACATACCTTTCTTATATCTATTTTCTATTTTTATCTCTTTGTTTATCTATCATTTCTTTTATTATAATGAAGTTGATAGATAACAGAATATTCACAATGTAATTTTCATCCATGTATTTTTAGATTTCTAGAGTTTGTGAGTGTTAGTCGAGTATTACTTTTTTACTTTCTTGGTAGCACCAAATCCCATCTATCATTTCATTCACATAAATATTATCTTAAACTCATCTGATATAATTTCTTTTCAGATTGCAATTTTAATGATCAAATCATATTCATTATTTCCCCTAACTTATCTTAGCATATCATAAAAGCAGAAATCCTAGAGCTCTCTGAACAATTTTCAGGCAGTTCAACATGTCTGAGAAATCTCCCCTTAGAATTTAGTAGACCCAGTTCCTTAATTTTCCTACAGAGTTGGGAAGAGGTGATAGTAAATCTTACAGATTTCATCTTCCTAGATCATGGGAAGTTTTTTTTTTCCCTTGAGTCTCTTGAACCTCTCTACCACCCACTTTGGGCCAAGCATGTTTCAATTAAAAGAAACTGTTATAAAAAAAAAGAGCCAGAAAAAGTGAAAAGGGGAGGATCAGTTAACAGGGATGAAGGAGAATCATTAGAGTTTTTACTCTGTTTCTCTTTCTTCAAAACATTAGAGCCAGCCTTCACTCTCTGCCTGGCCAAGAGATTAGACTACCCTTGGCTGCCACTAAAATCACCTAGTCTTCATGTTAAGAGCAGGTTTAGTTTTGTGGGAGCCTTGTCTATCTTGCTAACTCACTTTCATTCCGGGACTCACTAAGACACAGAAAGGCGGTATCCTGTGTGGCCACATGCTGTTGTAGCTTCAGCCCAGTTGGCTTCTTGGCCATGTCCTTTCTCAACAACAGATACTTGTAAGAGACTAACACCCACAGGGTGTGTGAGGTATGAGTTCCTGACCACAAGATTTCTTCATTTGTTACTACTTAAGAAAAAGGAACAGTTTCTTGTTGAAGTACTTAGTTTTTAGTTGCTCTTGGGAAGAGTTTTAGAAAATACCAAGAATTCATCTGTTTCTATTTCAGATGAGAAAGCAGGCTTTTTCACAAACCAATGTCTAGCAGTTCTCAAATCTCAGTATCCTTTATTTTTATCTTAAATTTCCTTTTTTCCTTTAAGGGTTTGTTTTGCAGTCCAGTTAGTCTGAAACCCCTTTATGAAGCACAATCTGGCCTCAAACTTGAGTTCCTCCTCCTTCATCTGCCTGCCAAATGATGAGAATATAGGTGTACATTACCACACTTGTCTTTAGCCATTTTTTATTTTTATTGTTTAATGGAGGAAAGGTTTACTTGACTCACAGTTCCACCATTGTGAGTGAGTCACTCAAGACAGAAAATTGGTCACATTGCATCCATACTTGGAAAGCAGAAATCAAGGATGGATCCCTATGCTCATCTTGCTTTATTCACTTCTTTTTAAAAATATTATTACCTTATAAATAGTAGGAATCAAAATTTCCACCTCCTCCGCTCCTCCCACTTCCCTCCCACTCCCCAATCACCCTCCCCTCTCCCCCAGTCCTAAGAGAGGACAGCAAGGACCCTGCCCTGTGGGAAGTTCAAGGCCCTTTCCCCTCCATCCAGGCTTAAGAAGGTATGCATCCAAATAGACAGTCAGCATTTCAGCATGGAGGGTAGAAGGGCCTCATGGGCCCCCACTCTTAGATGTGTGAGGAGTTAGGGAGAGGAGTAAGCTTTGAATATGGTAAAAGTACTGTGTATGAATATACAAAGTTGCCCTTAAATTAAAAAACAAATATAAAAATCCCTTCTATATTTTCATGACCTTTTTATTTATTTTATTTTATTTATTTATTTTTAATTATTGAAAAAATTTCTGCCTCCTCCCCCTTCCATTTTTCTCCCCCTCCCCCACTCCTCCCCCCTCCAGTCCAAAGAGTCAGGGTTCCCTGCCCTGTGGGAAGTCCAAGGTCCTCCCCTCTCCATCCAGGTATAGGAAGGTGAGCATCCAAACAGGCTAGCATCCCACAAAGCCAGTTCATGCAGTAGGATCAAAACCCAGTGCCATTGTCCTTGGCTTATCATCTGCCCTCATTGTCCGCCATGTTCAGAGGGTCTGGTTTTATCCCACGCTTTTTCAGTCCCAGTCCAGCTGGCCTTGGTGAGCTCCCAATAGATCAGCCTTACTGTCTCAGTGGGTGGGTGCACCCCTCGCGGTCCTGACTTCCTTGCTCATGTTCTCCCACCTTCTGCTCATCATTTGGACCTTGGGAGCTCAGTCTGGTGCCACAATGTGGGTCTCTGTCTCTATCTCCATCCATCGCCAGATGAAGGTTCTATGGTGATATGCAAGATATTCATCAGTATGGCTATAGGATAGGGCCATTTCAGGTTCCCTATCCTCAGCTGCCCAAGGAACTAACTGGGGACATCGCCCTGGACAGCTGGGAGCCCCTCTAGGTTCAAATCTCTTGCCAACCCTAAGATGGCTCACTTAATTAGGATATATACTTTCCTGCTCCCATATCCACCCTTCCTTTATCCCAACCACCCCATTCCCCCAAGTTCCCCACATCCTCCCCTTCTCACTTTTCTCTCCCCATTTCCCCTTACCCCCATCCCACTCCACCCCCAAGTTCCCAATTTTTGCCTGGCAATCTTGTCTACTTCCAATATCCAGGAAGATAACTATGTTTTTCTTTGGGTTCCCCTTCTTATTTAGCTTCTCTAGGATCACAAATTATAGGCTCAATGTACTTTATTTATGGCTAGAAACCAATTATGAGTGAGTACATCCCATGTTCATCTTTTTGGGTCTGGGATACCTCACTCAGGATAGTGTTTTCTATTTCTATCCATTTTCATGCAAAATTCAAGATGTCATTGTTTTTTTTTAACCACTGAGTAGTACTCTAATATGTATATATTCCACACTTTCTTCATCCATTCTTCTATTGAATGCATCTAGGTTGTTTCCAGGTTCTGGCTGTTTCAAATAATGCTGCTGTGAACATATTTGAACAAATGTTTTTGTCATATAGGGCATCTCTTGGGTATATTCACAAGAGTGGTATTGCTGGGTCCTGGGGTAGGTTGATCCTAAATTTCCTGAGAAACTGCCACACTGCTTTCCAAAGTGGTTGCACAAGTTTACATTCCCACCAGCAATGGATGAGTGTACCCCTTACTCCACATCCTCTCCAACAAAGGCTATCATTGGTGTTTTTGATTTTAGTCATTCTGACAGGTGTAAGATGGTATCTCAAAGTTGTTTTGATTTGCATTTCCCTGATCACTAAGGAGGTTGAGCATGACCTTTTATGTAATCTCTCTCTCTCTCTCTCTCTCTCTCTCTCTCTCTCTCTCTCTCTCTCTCTCTCACACACACACACAC
>NW_026068299.1:130309-136434 GCF_014885135.2 Alexandromys fortis
CACACACACACACACACACACACACACACGATATGACACATATGTATACAGACATCATAAGGAAACCTAATACTTTGTGTGGTATGCTAAAATTTTAGTAAAACATGAAAAAACATAGAAACAACTTTAAATCTAGCTCTTATGTGTAAAAGCATGCAGTATTTAACTTTCTGAGTCTATCTTACTTTGATGAACATCATGATTTCCAATTGTTTCTATTTTATAGCTAGTGTTCTATTTAATTTTTCTCTGTGGCTACATGTTGGGAGCACAAAGGTATTTGAGCATACAAATTACTGAGGAAACCAGGAATGTTAAGTATGCATTGCTGTCTTTTTAAAGAAAAGGTATATAACCTGTTTTCACCTGGAAGTCTTGGAATTGGAGATGATTAATATCCTAATGGTCTTCATTATCTAAAGGACCAGGTTATATCAAATTCTTATAGTTAAGATCAGGGATACTTAAGAGTTTAGTTGACCCTTAAATTATTTATATATCTAAAGGTTCTCCCAACCAGAACTAGAGGTGGCTGATAGCCTAAATAACTTCTATGCTATCTGTATTACCAAGGCCATGACAGATACTACCCTAGGCCCTTAATCTAATACATGCAAACTAGTACCCATCTTCTTAGAAGAAATAACAGTTTTGACTTTGAGCTGAGTTCTTATATATTTATTTCTCCTTGTGCACCAGCTATTTTATTATACGAGGCAACATTTTTCCAAATTATACTGTGTTTATATATAGTCATAATAAACCACTTGGTGTCAGCCTATAGAAGTCTGAACTAATCTGGCTAAATAAGCGATGCTGTTCCAGGTTTCATTTTGCCTTTCATGATTTTTCTGATCGCCATAGAGTTTACAGGGAATCTCACAGCTGGTATCCAATATGAGGGACTCCATCCTCGGGGAAGGTAAGAGCACTTTCTTTAAATTGAAATTAGGGATTCAAGGAACTTGGGCCTCTGACCCAAGTGTTCATAACTATAAGTGAGAGAATGGAATTAATATGGGTTCTAATCAGCCCTCTGAGACAAAGCATTTTTTTCACAATTATCAAGATGTTTGCTAAGATCTAAAGTATAACTAACAAAATATTCAAAATAATATATATGCAACTTTATATGCTTAGGAACTAATGTATGAAGAACCCCCAAAAAGGAGAGACAAAATTCCTGTCAATTGTTTTGTAAGCCAGAATACAATAATATATTGGACCCTCTTAGGAAGAGAAAAAGCAAAATTAAAAAGGAGATAAGAGAAAGAAAGGGGTACATATTCCTTCCGAACACATCTTGACAGGTCTCAGCAGGGTGGACCAAATGGATTCTTCAGCTGCTAGACTTCCAGCCACATCAGTTCAAGGCTTACCTTCCCATGAGATTGTAGCAGAACTCAAAATCCTCTTGTCCCTCTGCCTTTTCAGAGGTCTAGGTCTTGCAAAGCATGAAGCTTGGAAAAACATCTGAGGCCACACCTGAATTTCAAGGAATAGTGGTCAAGTCTCTGCCATAGTTGCATGAGCTGCATCTTGGCTGTCTCTGAGTTTGGCCTTTCATTTGTCTAATTTTTGTCTGTTTGTTTTCTCCCATAGTATGAATACTTAGTACAGGTCAATTGATGGTCCCTCCATGGGAAAAAGTTGAAATGGGCATAACTTGTAGTTCTGGAACAATTACAACTAGAACATAAACACCTTAGCTGGTCATGTTTAAATTTACTAAATATTTGGTTATTTAGTATATGGAGGTATTATCCTTTCCTGGTTATCCGTGTGTCTGACCTGAATTTAAGTGCTGAATGGAGCTGGTTCCTCATGACTCCTGAAGCCTGGTTACAGATGGCATCCATAGATTTTCTGACTAATTTTACAGCTCTTCGTTTCTTATGGTTGACCAATTATTCCTGAGTAAATGAGTAGAGCACCAATCATTGTAGGTTCTCTAATTCTCCGAGTTGTTTTCAGTCCGTGTTTAAGGTTATTCAGACATCCTGGAATGACTGAAGAAAATATCCCATAGAGGTGCACCAGGGATAATCAGATAGAAATAGAACAGAAATGTGAAAATATACACACCCACAATGAGTGAGAGAAGTGGAACTGAGTTACACAATAAGAAATATAAAGGGCTGAGAAAATGGAAAGCATGACATGTGTAGGAAGAGAAAAAATGCAAAAGTTCAGAAACCTAAACAGATGATGTGAAAGAAAATATGGAGAAATAATGACAGGTGTTGTATATTTCAGAGCTATGGAGGGAGAAGATCAAACTTCAGTAGTACATATACTAAGAGAAAGAAGAAGTGGGAGATCATTCTGACTTAAGGGAAGCAAACATGTTTATAGAACATTTTGTATTTAGAAAAGAGAGATTGATTAACATTGATATGCTGAAAGAGGAAAAACAAAGTGAATAACTTAGAGTGGAATCATATTCTATACATAAGATGGGGGACTTATAAATTATAAAATAAGTGATCATTAGGAAGGAAAAGAGCAGGGAGGAAGTGGGAGGAGGGAGGGGAGTGGGAATTTGGATTGGTATTTTTTTAAAGTAATAAAATAATAAAAGAAGAAAGGAAAAGAGCTTAACCGAAAGGGACTGGAAAAGAGGTGGGAATGCAAATGACATGGAAGAACAATCGATGGGGTTGGGAAGGACAAGCAGAAGATGGTACAAGGCAAGGAAGTGGAAAGAAAATGAACAAATTGGACTGTATGAGGATGTTAAAGTAAACTCCATTATTTTGTATGATAACAAAAACAAAACAATAAGTTATTCTAATTAAATCCAATGATTTACCAAAAAAAGGAAAAAATAAAGAAAAGTAGAAAGAAGATAAATTAGAAAAATGAATGGGAGAGTGGAAGTTGAGAAGCAAGAGAGGATAATAGTATAATTATGTGAAAGGTTACCTGTGTGTATATAATAAATAAAAAAGCCATGAAATAATGGAATTATATTTTAGTTTCCAAAATTTAAATATTTCAAAACAATATAAAATGCATTATGTATACATATAAATATTAAATGATGAACTCAATTGCTACATAAAATTTATATATATATATACATATATATATATATCAATAAAGGTTATTTTAAAGGATATTGTAGAAATAAAGAGGGAGGGGTAAGAGGGACAAAGGAAGAGAAAAGGGAAGAGAAATGGTAGGGAAATGGAGAGGGAATGGGACAGAGAGAGATCACAGAAAAAGAAACAGAAAGTAATCATTGAGGAGTGCATGAACACTGGTAAGGAACTGTCTCTGCCTCTTTTTTCCAGGTTTACACACGAAACCTTCTCTGTCTGCAATGATAATCATCATCCAGTGGCAATGTCAGGAGAGACTATGGCCTCGTCTTACATATCTAACCACCAGTTGGAAATGTTCTATCCCTCCAAGGATGGGCTGCCTTAGAGACACTGGCTGCCTATAGTGAAAAGCCACAGTGGGACATTCCAGGCTATCATCATGCTTGGCCCTGTGATTCAGAAAGGGAAACATAGAACTATGGCTCTTTCAGGAACTCTTCCAGTGTATGGTCATCCCTGAGTGATCCATTGTACCTTACTGCCAAATATGAGAATGCCTCATATATATTTCATGGGTTGTGACTAAAGAAATATTCAAGCCATGACTGAGAAACATCCTACATAATGATGGATCATGATGAACTATAATGAAAAATTAGACTTATTGGTTTTACAATGCAGTCCTGAAAACATACACACACACACACACACACATGTAAATACTCTGAAAAAGTGTTTATAAATATTATATATAAACACTCAGTTTTATGGATATATGCATATACAGATATACACAATGCAACGATAAAAACCAAAGAAAGATGCTATTAAATTAAGAGGGTGGGGGATATGCAAAAGCTTGTAACAAAAGGGACTGGGAGGAGGAAAGGAAAAGAAAAGTGATAGAATTATGTTTCCATCACAAATTTTTTTTTTACCAGCATTTACAGTGATTTCTTTTCTTTTCTTTTCTTTTTTTTTAAATATTTACTGTTTAATGGCTCAGAACTTTGGTTACAAACCTCCCGATGGGCTTCCTTGGAGACAATGAACAAAATGAAGAGAATAAATCAGAACTACTGCAAAGTGACTGAATTTGTGTAGATTTTACATAAATCTCAAATTATTTCTCTTAAAATTTTATGCTTTTCTCTGAGTATATACTTTCTAATTTTATTTATTTATTTATTTATTGAAGATTTCTGTCTCTTCCCCACCGCCGCCTTCCCTTTCCCTCCCCCTCCCCCAATCAAGTCCTTCTCCCTCGTCAGCCCAAAGAGCAATCAGGATTCCCTGCCCTGTGGGAAGTAAAAGGATCCCCCACCTCCATCCAGGTCTAGTATGGTGAGCATCCACGAAACTGCCTAGGCTCCCACGAAACCAATAGGTACAGTAGGATCAAAAACCCATTGCCATTGTTCTTGAGGTCTCAGTAGTCCTCATTGTCCACTATGTTCAGCGAGACCGGTTTTAACCCGGGCTTTTTCGGACCCAGGCCAGCTGGCCTTGGTGAGTTCCAGATAGAACCTCCCCCTTGTCTCAGTGTGTGGGTGCACCCCTCGCGGTCCTGAGTTCCTTGCTTGTGCTCTTTCTCCTTCTGCTTCTGATTTGGACCTTGAGATTTCAGTCCGGTGCTCCATTGTGGGTCTCTGTCTCTGTCTCCTTTTGCTGGAGAGGTTGTGGAGAAAGGGGTACACTCATCCATTGCTGGTGGGATTGCAAACTTGTGCAACCACTCTGGAAAGCAGTGTGGAGGTTTCTCAGGAAATTCGGGATCAACCTACCCATGGACCCAGCAATACCACTCTTGGGAATATACCCAAGAGAGGCCTTTCACACATCACAAATATTTTTAAAGAGAGATGGAACATGAGAATGGGTGTCAGATTACGGAAAAATGGATAGGGAGCTGCCCAAATACTCCTTGGCTGACTGCAATGAGGCATCTATGTATAAAGAGAGATATAGACAGGGATCAGGACAGACTCATTAGGGATGAGGTTGGGATCAGTTTCAGCAGATGAGAGATGGAGCACTCTCCTGGTCTCTCACTCACATAGATCTCTCTACAGTATTCCTACTATCTCATTACATATTGAAATACAAGAAGAAGGTAACCTCCTTTATGAAAACTACATAAAGGCATTCTAAAACCCTAAAGGTTCAACATTAATTGTTGAAGTAGGTTCTGGTCACTGACAAACCTCAAAGGACATTCTTTAAGAGGAAGGAAGACAAACACATTGGCCACATTTCTCTCATTCTGCTTTCCTCATATCTAATACACTCTTCAAAAAATTGCTCCTCATGTGCAGAACCAGACTGAAAAACTGAGTAAATTATTCCTCTTTTCTAGTGTGGGAACTAAGGGAACAAAATCTCTTGGGTTCATCTGCTGGTTTGGGGCCTTGCCATCTTCCCTCACTGATTCTAAAATTCAACAACATCAGAAGTTTTTGGGGCAGCATGTGACCTAAATGGACTATTCATTTCTATTTTCTGCATCTCAGATTCCAGAAGTGAACAAAGAGGAAATTGGACTCGATTTCCAGGAACAATAAACTGCTCATTCTTACTCTGTTTCTCCTGAAAAGGAGGGAATAGAGACTGAAAAAGGAATGAAGCAAGAAGAAGGAAGACTTTATGGAAATACTACCTGTGTAGAAAATGGCCTTGATACTACTTTTTCCCTGTGGGAGAATTTAAAGTTTAGTTCAATGGTGTTAGTAGATGTAGAAGTTGCAAAAGAGATTAGCTGAGCACTGGAGTGAATCTCAAGTTAAGACACTTAACCTTGATCCATTCTTCCATTGAAGGGCATCTAGGTTGTTTCCAGGTTCTGGCTATTACAAATAATGCTGCTATGAACATAGTTGAACAAATGCTTTTGTCATATGATAGGGCATCTTTTGGGTATATTCCCAAGAGTGGTATTGCTGGGTCCAGGGGTAGGTTGATCCCGAATTTCCTGAGAAACCGAAACACTGATTTCCAAAGTGGTTGCACAAGATTGCATTCCCACCAGCAATGGATGAGGGTACCCCTTCCTCCACAGCCTCTCCAGCAAAGGCTATCATC
>NW_026068299.1:138328-181746 GCF_014885135.2 Alexandromys fortis
CTTTTTTTTTCTTATTCTCAATTAAAAAAAATAAAAAGAAAAAAATAAAAATAAAAATAAAAAGACACTTAACCTTGAGTCCTGCCTTTATCTGCCCCTGGAATAAGGCTGATAAGATAGAGCACTTATGAACAAGACACATGAAGTAACAATTATTAACATGAAAGCTGTAAGAGATAAAAATCGAGGATTAATGGTGTTCCCATATGCCAAGGTTCAGGTAAGTAACAGGATGACAAAGGATTTGCATCACTACATATCCCTATCAGTGCTAAAGGAAACATGAAGGACTGATTGTGCTAGATTTTATCTTCTGAAGCCATTAGAACATCTAGATAAAGCATAAATCACATTATAATTCAGATAGTAAGAGAGTCAAGAGTATTCAGGAAGCTTCCTCTTTACCTTCACTCATTCCATGTATGGCACATATAATATTTATTCTCAGAATTACATATAAGAAAATATAGAAAACATGGCCACCTACAACCTAGATTCTTTGTATTTTATTTATATTACTTCTCTGGGAATTTCATACAATGTTATTTGATCATATTTACCCCTGCCCCAACTCTTCTTGGGTCCTTCCTATACTCATATTGACACAACTGATACCTATTTTGACACAACTTTGTGTTCTCTTTTTTAAAATCCATATCCATGGATTTCAATTTGTGAAGACCATATATTGTTGGATATGTGGCCTTCCATGGAGAATGGTAAACTTACCAGTAGCAACACTCTTAAAATTGATTGTTCCTCTCCCAGCAGCTATCAATTGTCTATAACTTCTTGACTAGGGCTGAACCTTCATGTCAACCTCCATATGCCTGATGGAATTTTGTCTGGTCTTAAGCATGTACTGGTCTTGAGCATGGTGTCATAACTATGAGTTTGTAGATGGAACTTCCCTACTGTTTCTCAAAAACACTGTTTCATTGTTGTTACCCACAGCCTCTTTTCGCTTCCTTTTTCACCATGACAGCTGAAAGCAATTCTAGAGGACGATGTTCCTTCTCCCAACAAAGTTTGTATTCACCGTTAGGTTCACCATTTTGGGGTTGGACATTCAGCTCTTTATTAAACCAATCAAAATAAAACAGCGACATATTTTCACACAGTATGATCAAATAGGTAACAACAATGCACCATATGAAGCCAGAGTTTATAATCTAAACCATTGGTAATGGCTAGCATCATTCTGGGTACAAAATGTCAACTTTAGTTATCAACATACCAGATACCACCTTTTTCATCTATATATGACTATTATTTCCATTGTCAGTGCTCTCTAAAGGGGACTTACTTGTGCTAAAGTCTGTATTATAGCATTTAGACTGATCAGTTGGATGACTAGTCCAAACAAAATGTCCCCCATTCATGTGACTAAACATTTACATATCATCTTTTACTGAAAAAAAAAACTGGCCCTAAAAGATGAAAACAGTCCTCAAGCATTGCAAAAACACTATCATCCTGTTTCCTACTACAGGTGTGACTTTTAACATATCTGAAAAAAACACATTTGGGTTCTTGCTGACAGGCTGAAAATTAACATACAATAAAGTCTGTAATGTAAGAGAAGCATGTTGGGGCCAGTGATACTGTATCCTTGCTATTGACCCAAGTCTTGTCTTGATGAGTTAGAATCTAGATGTCTCCCCAAGTCCTTGGTTTACTCTTCCATTTGCAATGGCTCCTTTTGACAAATTTGTCATCTGTCCTCAGATGTTTCATTGGCCCTGTGGTCTCTGGGATGCTCTCCTGGTCAGATGCATTAGGTTAGGAGCCATCTGGTACTTAATTTATGTTCTGGAGAGATCTAACACCAAGAATCTAATTTTGATTGTTTTATGTGAACCTAAGATTCATGGAGTGTTGCAGAAGTGGTGGAGGTGTAAATATTATAAGAGCAAGAAAACAAGTGAGTTTTCTGTGAAATTTTGCTTCCTAGTAATGTCAGAAGATAAACCCATAAAGTCATACTAGCATGATTTCCTAAACATTACTCTAACATGTATAACACCAGTATATATGCCAAAGTGGTTGGGGAAGAACTCATGAGGCCTCATGCCCACATACACACATTTAAAAAGAACTATTGGTAACTGAGAAATGCTAAAAATGTGAGAAATAGTCTTCTCTGGGGAAAAGCACACCAATTAGTTATCTGATCCCTAATGGTCAGGTCTGAAATCATGTATACAAGCACAGGATTATATGGATTGAGCAGGTTATATTTTGCAATATATATGTATACAATATATATTTATGTATACAATAAAAAGTACTCAATAAATAGTCATGGATTTGAAAGAGAGGATGGAGGAATATAAGGGAGGGTTTTAGGGAAGAAAGGGAATGACAAAATGATGTAATTATATCAAAACTTCAAAATATTTTGATAAAGCTATATGGAAACTTATTTTATAATATGTGTGTGTCTCACATATCTATGAAGTTTAAACAGGCTTGGCCTACGGATACAACCATGTCCCCTGGCAATGACGAGAGTCATGAAGGTAGCATATCTCTTTGACACAATTCCAGCACAGCTAAGCCAAAAATTATTATGTCATGTTGTTTCTCACTTTTGCTTTTGGTCTCTGCATGTTGCATGTTTGGAGGTTTTCGACATTATAATTTATTTAATGTCTTTCCCTGAGAAAATTCTGTCTGAGTTTCTTGAGGAAAGTCCTAAATTCATACCGGTCCTGCTTTTAGGGAGACAATTTTATCTGACCTTATTCAGAAAACATCCTTATGTCTTGGAGACTGTAATAAAAATGAAGATGCTAGAAACTTTCTCAATAAGGCCATATCTTCAGGATCTTCTTGGAACATCTGCCATTAAGCAAACTTGAACAGGATAATTAGTATAATGTAAACTTAAAGAGACTGATAAGCTCCAACTAACCAGGAAATTTGGCAACAGATCAGAGGCCCCTTCTTACATTATGCTCAGAGTTTGCTGAATAAATATCACATTAAATAGGGAGTTATACTGGGCATGCCCTAGAGCAGTAGATATGCAAAGCAAGATGATTCACCTGAACTGACTCAGGGATTTTCTATGTGCCTAGGTCTTTGAAACTGTAAGTGCTGCCAGTCTGAAAACAGGCTGTTATATATTAAATATTCTTGTCCTAACAAAAACAGTCTACAAATTTTTTGAAATAGAGTTATGGGACTTTGATGAAAGTAATTTTTGTTCTACAAACTAATTGTAATTTAACTTTAAACCCTGGACTGTTGTAGAAAATAAAACACATGTCTGGTGACAAAATGATGTAATGTGTATCTTTTGAAAAATATCATGAGTCTGTGAATCTGTGTAAATAAAAAAAGCAACCGGATTGCTAATCAGTCAGAGCTACAAGTTTCTCCCAACCATCATGCCTGACTCACTCTTTTTCTCACTAACATCTTACTTATTCTCAGGACCTTTGAATGGTTGGGGGCGGCCCCAGGAACAATGTGCAAAGGTGAAATTCTCCTCTCAGAAGCCATAGGCTACTCAACAGTAAAGCCCAGTGCCAGAGGTGGGATACTCTCTATCTAGTTATTGCTCAAGGAGAACAAGAGAGTCCCCCCAAACAGTACAGGCTATTTTCATTTTTCTTGATCGCACTTCAGAATTAATGGTAAGATCTTATTGCTGAAGACAGCACACACTTTGAACATGAGGCATAAAGACGTCCAGCAGGTACCAACCGGGAAGCATCCTCTCTCTTGGTTAGGTTTCATAAAGCCAGGAGATGTGGTGTAGGCTGTTTGAGGCAGTCATGAGAAATATATACAAAGTCTGAAAACTACAGTAATGACTGCCCTGGTGAAATATGTCTGTTGGCAAAATAGTGGCATTGATGTTATAGGGGTTAATCAACAGATTTCTAACTGGATTTGAGGCCTGCTCCACAGAAGAAAACCCAAACATGTTATTATAATTGGTCCAAGAACTTGTGTCTGGAATGCCATTGGCCTTAACACTATTTGCTAAAAGGACATAATACTAATATACCTTCTAAATACTTATCCTTATACCTTTAGAGGAGTGCAACTCTCATGTCTCATGACAGAATTTTCTTTATGCCACACACAGTGGTGAGTGAATAAATAGATTTAAAACTGGTCGAAGTGCAGAAAATAAATAAATGTGGGATCCTTATCCCTAAATAGAATGTTTCTATCACCTGTTCCTCTTCAGAAGGCTCATATGACATTGTGGAAGACAAGGGATGATTGTGAGAGCTACAGGACTGCCAGTGTTTTGTGATGTGAAATAGTGTCTGTTGTCTATTGGTTGAAACAGGAACATTTCACCCTTTAAGTCACAGTATCTGTGAGTTGCTGGCAGAAGACCCACACAAGGTGAAGTCAGTCAGTATTCCAGCATGGAGACAAGCCTTACATCTAGACAGTGAGCTGCTTGGATTTGATACCTACTTGGGGTAGAAATGTCACACCCCCTCAACCCACAATTCATGGATCATTGCAGAAGAAGAGAGAGATATAAGAGACAAAGGCAGTGGATGACTACAAGAAAATAGTATTTTCCAGACATGGCAGGACAGCTATAGGTTTGAATGCACAGTGGTTATAACAATATGAAAAAGACCTGTACAACCTCAAGCCAGATCAAATCCCAACATGGAGAGGGAGGTGGACATGGAGTCCATGCCTGAGAAGCTTTTGGCAATTGATAACTTCTGATAGGGGAAAAGTCAGTTTTCTTTAAGGACGCGAGTCTTGGTAAGTTGATCAGACTCCAGTCGAACACCACACATCTAAAAGTATATAAGCAGCACCACACACTCTCTCCTATCTCCTATCTCTCTGCTGCTGTCTCTCATTTTGTCTCTGTTTCTGTCTCTCTATTCAAGGAATAAACCCAAGGACTCCAAAAGTGATAGATAAGGCCTTCTATTTGTGGTGCCTCCTGATTATATAGGATGACTGGCCATCATGCAAGTCAATGCTTCTCTTACATCACCATTTCCTCACATATGCCTTCATTTGGTACAGCTTGTTTATTTAACATTCTGTATTGTCATTATAATAGATGAGACCATTGATTTTGAAGATGCAACTATTCATGATTCTGAAAGTTCCAGTTTCAAAAATCAATGTGTTCTGGTTAAATTATCATTCACGTAACATTTTCTCACTTTATTTGTCATTACTTTGTTTATTGAGAAGGCTTTGGCTTTATGTACAAAATGTAAGGACAATAATTGTTTCTGATCAAAGAATCAAGGAGTCCCCAAAGTTCTGAGAACCTGCTGATAATACATGAGGTATGTATGATGGCTGGCATTCATTAGATGAACTCCACTGGGGACAAATAGTATCTCATATGTCCCCTAGTTTCTGTCCATGGAATATGGGATCAGAGACTTCTTCCATTGCTGGCTGCTTCCTGGTCTCAGCTGTTGTTCTATTCTGGTGTCCTGCTGCATAACTGGGCATACACCACATCCTGGGGTTCCTTAGAGGTAGTAGCCTAGAGTGGGACAGAGCTGAATGACGGTATGTGCTTGGCATTAGCAATATAGGAAACTGAAATGAGCAGGACCCACCTGTGGGTCAACTTCTCTGTTCTCTCCTGATTGATTGTTCTTCATGTCCAACTCTTTTCTTGACAGTGGAGAAGGAGAGGTAAGTCCTGCTTTCTGATGTCTGGAGGGTTTCACTTGGGCATAAACAATTCGCTGGGGATCTTGACCCTGTGGGTTCTGCAGCAAGGAGATAAAGGGATAGATAAAGTGACTCCTGGTCCCATTCAGGAGCTCCTTCAGACAGAGATCTTTAGAAATTTAAGTCTTTGTATCATAACTAATGGGGTCCCCAGGAGCTTTCATAGTCCTTGGGGAGTCTACAAATATCCTTTCCCTAGTTCTGTCCTTTTTATCCTCACACAGACTCCTATTTTCTAACATATTATTAGAAAATATATTATTATATACTCATCTTTCTGTCTGAGTCTGAAGACTTTTGAATCTGCTATAATTTTGCTGACGTGTGCTCATTTATTAGATGATCTGCAGACATCTTCAAGTGTCTTCTCAGAAGATGTCATTCCTTGTGATTACACAGACCCTGTGTGCCTTACATATCATAACCATTTTCTCTGCTTCTTTTTCCCTAATAGCACATCATACTGCTAACATTCTTCAGATATACACATCTCATTTCCTAGCCTTGAGGTGAACTTAGAGTGGGTGAAGGCGTCTGTCCCTTGCTGTGTTTGCAGTCCTTATGAAAGGCAAGAACAAAATTATGCTCTGTGTAGTAGTATGCTCTGTGTAGTAGTGTTGCAATCATGCATTTTGCAAATGTGCCTATTTTCTGAGTTATTGCATAACATTTCTATTATTTCTTTGTATATCTGTTCTAAACATGCTTTCCCCCAACACTTTGGGATTCTTTAGTCTTTCTATAAAGCTTCCCTGCTTGCGTTGTGGCTGCCAGCAATCACATAGTTCGTCTTCATTCTGGCTCTGCTCCAACATGGCTTTTCCCCAACTTCTCCAATTTCCTCTACCCTTCCTCCAGGCAGCAGCTGAGATTTATAGGTTACCTGTGCTGTTGTTTTCTTTTAAACTCTAGTAAAATTGTCCATGAGCTAAAACATTAGAAGCTCCTTGTAAATGATTATACAAGGATCTAAGGGAATGAGGAGTCTGTGACTCATGTGCCATTTTGAGTCTTTAGGCATATGCTAAGCAACAGACATGACACACATCCAGAAAGGAAACATAACAAAAGGGTCATATAGTCATAATGAAACCAAGAAGGAGAGAGCATAGTTCATAGAGGCAAATTCTTCCATAATGGAGACATTAGCTATAGCTGTTACTGGCAGAAATGAGTGCTGGACCAAACTGGGCAATAAGTTCTTATCACTGTGAATGGGATAGCAGTCTCACCCAACTATCCAGCTCTACTCTCTCCTCAGGTTGTGTGTCCTTCACAGAAGCATCTGTTATATCAGAACAAAGGAGTCATCTCTTAATCCCAGACTCTGGGATTCCCTCAGTTACCCAGACCCAACGCCTTGTCTCAAAAAGAGACAGAGAAGCAGGGAGTTGTGGTCAAGTCTGTAGGTCCACTGTGAAGGTTTGTTCCTTCAGAATGTTGACCCCAGACTTTCCCCATAAGTCTTATGAGGCTGAGATCTAGAGCATCTCCCTCCTCAAAAATATGTTATTCTCACACAGGTTTTCTTCCTTGTTGTCAGTATCCGGATTGGATCTGTGGAGACAGGGATTATCAGGTAGCAGTGAGACATAAGGCAGGTAGGAGGCTGGCTCTCTGGGCAGGAGTTACCTCTTCTGAAGGAGTCTATCTCTGAGTGTGGACTGTGGATCCCCTGCAAGAAGTTGCAAGTTGGTCTCTTCTTGGACTGCATGAAATGAAAAAGCATCAGCTAGGAGAAAGAGAAGGTTCCACCAATAGAAACTTTTAGAAGAAGAAAAGAAATGTTAAAAACACATGCTATAAGCATACAAATAATGTAGGATGTGGAAAATCTTGAAAAATATTTGAAATTGGCACAGATCTGGAGATCTGTTGTCTCTACTCAGAATATCCAATACACCTATGTCTTACCTGAGTTCTTTTTGCCTTTACACTGGTATCTTAAGAAGATGAGAAGAAGCAGGAGGAAGAAAAGCAGGAATAGGGTCACCAAAACTCCGATAAGAACTTTCTGGTCTTGGTGTATTTCTTCTCCTTGTGGGACTGAAAAAGCATGGGATAAAACTGGGCTCTCTGAACATTGCAGACAATGAGGGCTGATGAGAAGCCAAGGACGATGGCACTGGGTTATGATCCTACTGCATGTTCTGGCTTTGTGGGAGCCTAGTCTGTTTGGATGCTCACCTTCCTAGACCTGGATGGAGGGGGGAGGACCTTGGACTTCCCACAGGGCAGAGAACCCTGACTGCTCTTTGGCCTGGAGAGGGAGGGTGTAAGGAGTGGAGAGGGAGGAGGAGAAGAGTAAGGGGAAGGAGAGAGGAGGGGGGCGGGGAGAAATGGGAGGCGGGGAGGAGGCAGAAATTTTTTTCAATAAAAAAAAAAAGAACTGTCTGGTACCTTTCCAGTCCTTAGGCAAAACTGACATCACACATGAGGGAAAGATATTGTTTGCCCAAGCACCTACTGAATGCCCACTACACTCACAGCCTCCTTCCTCACAATTAAAAAAGATGGAACTGTTTTCACTACTCAGGTAGTTTATAGATGAGGAAATAAAGGCTCAGAGAGATGCATTAGGCCCAGTTAATTTAGGTCAATGCTGATGGTTTTTCCACTATGAGAGGTAAAAGACTTTGGACTGAAGAGTATCCTTTCTTTCTTTCTTTTTTTTTTTTTTTTTTGAGAATAATAGAGGGTTGTTTATTTAAGGATAGACTCTGCTGGAACGGGGAACAACAACCGAATCCCGGAGCTGGAAGAGAGTCCAGACCCGCACTTTACCTCACTTTACTTAAGCATATATAGTATGAGAGGCCATGCCCAAGTGGGCGGGTAACTTAAAGGCTACTGGCAGCAGGAATCCCTACAGCACTCTATCATGAATAAATATACTTGTTTGCCCAATTCATTTTCTTATGGTTTCCTTGGTCTTATATTAGGCTAGAGCCCTTCTAAGAGAAGATATCCTAGTGACCACATGCATTAAGAAAACATGGGTCAAGGATACTTACCTGAAACAAGAATGTCAAGGGGATTACTTGATGTTGACCATATTTGGGGAACATTTTTAAAATAGCCATAGCATCTGAATGTCCCATTGTGGTTGGCTGTCACCGAGCCCAGAACAAAATGGGCCTGGAATGACATCTTGTCATGTTGCTGTGAGTTCAGTGTCCATGAGAGGTTATATATTCCTTCCTGGATCAGAATGAATCTGTCAAATCCCAGTGATGAGCTACACTGCATGGTTATTGACTCTCCTGAAGTCACAGCAGAGCTGGGCATGACAGAGAGGCTTGGTTGAACATAGGCTCCTAGGATACAAGGGAAAGTGTGTGAAATGAACTCAAGCTACCCACATTGCCCTGCAGGCTTGGGCTCTGAGGGCAGTTCCCCTTGAGAGCAGAACTCTTTCTGAGGGGAGAGCCTGTGCTGGAACCATTAGTCACTACTCACCTGTTAGTACCAGCACCAGTGTGTCACTGTGCTCTGACAAGCCAGCAGGGCTCCTATAGTAACACTTGTATATCCCTGCAAAGTCATTGGACATGTGTTCAATGTGGAACTTAGCCTTGTTCTCACGTTCCAGAGGAAGCTGTCTGTCCCAAGGATCTGTGCTTCCCTCTTTATATAAAAGGTACTCCACAGCCTCCCAAAGACCCTGGCACCAAATCGTCACAGGTGTATATTTGGCAATCACAGAGTGTGGCTCTGCCCAGATGATGGGCTTTGGGAGGGTTCCTGCAAGGAAATCAAAAGTTGAGTGTCTGTACAGTTCCCTCTCAAACCCCAGGTCTTAGCATAGAGCACTCACAGACATTATAGCATTGTCCATAAACACTTTTATCCACCTGCATTGTGAAGAGTTGACTCAGAGAAGAGCTAAAGTAATTTCTGGTCTCCAGAGTAAAAATTAAAATCCTGGGATGAAGTCACTTACCTTCCAGTACTGTAATCTTGTGTTCCACACTCAGACCTGGAAGAAAATTCCTATTGAGAGCTTTTTCCAATTTGAGAAACAGGCTGGACCCCCCTATTACTGTATGGAATCAGACCTGGCTCTGGAGGAGGGTTCCCTAAAGACATGAGTGTCTACTCTCCCTCTTCACGTCTTACCAATACACAACAGCATTCTGAGCATCAGGGTCATGATGAGTCTTGCTGTGGTTCTTTCTTGTGCTCCTTGGGCAGTCTGACCATGTTTTGCAGAACTATCAGATAGGTTTTCATTCTGAGAGCAACTCCTTCCTGTCATGGGTTTGCCACATCAGTACTATCACCAAAAGGGGAACTTCTATTTTTTTCATATTGTAAGAGTTTGGTCAAGTGTACAGGTCTCTGAAAAGATGTTAGAAAAAAATGTTTTTTTTTCTCTCTATTCCTCACAGATTTTCCCCCATCCTGTGTGTTGTGGATAATGGAAAAGTTTCACAATACTTTACCCCATTCTGGTATTAATCTTTAATTAATTAATGCTAAAGAAGAAAGATAAGGAAAAAGAGATTTAGGCTTTGTTTGATGATAATAAGCTATATAAAATTTCCCCAAGCTCATGTAAGCAGCCTCTTACCCATTCTTTGGTTTAGTAATCACAATTATATTCATTGGCTCACCACACCACACTTAATAGCATTGCTCCTTTTTTTTGTCAGTGTGTCAGTGGTGCCTTATGAGATTTATTATGTGGTTTGTTCATGTAACTCAAGGTAAATTTCCAAGAAACTGCACATTTAATTATTCTTGGACTATTGGAGTATCTCCAAGATGGGCTCAGAAAACCCTAGCTACACTACCTCCAATCACTATTCTCCATTAGCCTCTATATTACCTGGAAGACATAAGGGGCACACTGGTCATGGAGTGTCCAGAAATGATAAAGTTTGTAGTTCATAATCTCATATAATTAACACCGAAAATAAAAAGCACAGACAATATTTTTCATTTTAAACCAAAATGAACAAGATAGCCAGTACTTTCAACAACATGAGGAATTTTAAATTTCAAACTGTTCTTATGTTGACATAACACTTTGTGTATGCCTGCCCTCCACAGTCATGTCTCCCAGCATTGAAGGCAGGCATTCAGTGCATTTCAGAAAGTATTAGAAGATTAGGCTTCAGCATACAAATGGGAGAAATTATGCAAGGAATATACATTCTTTGCACATGTTCTTCACTGTTGGCCCCAAATCAGCAGCTCCTTTTACATTAGGTTCCATCATGGAAGAGAGAGTAACAAGACATATTCTATTAAAAAAAATTGGAAAGATCTGGAAACACTCATTCTGAGTGAATTAACCTTGACCCATATGTAGAATCACCATATATTTTAATCTCATTTCAGGAGTTATCCTTGAAATCTCAGATGTGTGTATGTGTGTGTGTGTGTGTGTGTGTGTGTGTGTGTGTGTGTGTTTGTGTGTGTGCTTCATTTGGTGTCAGGAAATTAGTCAGTGTCTATTGGAATAGCAATTAAAAGGATGGTAAGTATAATAACCTTCTATAATGGAATAAAGAAGAATCAAGGTACAGGAAGTAGGTTAGTGGCAGGATGTATGCATGCTGTTTTTTCTCTATTGGCTCTTTGCTTTTTGGTGGCCTAGCCACTGAGATCACCAATAAATTCACACAGATCCATATTATTACTTAGCAATGCCCAGCCCTAGCTTGCCTTATTTCTAGCTATATTTACTTACCTTAAATTATCCCATTGCCCGTTTTCCCTCCAGGCTTTCTCCTCTTCTTTCTGTTATCTAGCTTTTACTCCTACTCTAGAGATAGCTGTGTGACTCAGTGGCTGGCAGTTTCTTTTCTCTTTCTTTCTTCTTCCTTACAGATTTTACCTTTATGTATTCTCTGTGCCTGTCAACCCTGCCTGTCTTTTCTCCTGCCTTGCTAATGGCCATTCAGCTCTTTTTTTTTAATCAGATGATTTAGACAGGCAAAGTAACACAGCTTCACACAATTAAACAAATGCAACATAAAAGAATGCAACACATCTTTGCATCATTAAACAAATTTATGAGAGCATAAACAAATATAACAAATCTTAAAATAATATTCCACAACAGATGGAAGGAGAGGATAGAGCATAGAATAGTGAGAGGGATAATTAATCCTAAATACCTTTCAAAACTATCATAAAGAAAACTTTTACTCTAGGATAGTCCTTGAATCTATACATTGATATAAATTGAGAGTTTAGTTGGAGTTCCTTTAGATTGGGTTAATAATTCCCCCAATAGAGTCAAGCTGTTAATAAATAAAATACAGTGTCAGACACAGGCTCCCTGTGTCAGAGCTGTTAGACAATGGGGTTTGATTTATCCCTAATCATTTCAGGCTATGCCAGTGCTCTTGGTTTCTCTCTAGTACTCTGCTGTAAGGAATTTTCCTTCTTTTTCCTCTACATACTTGGGTCATAGAACATGGTGAAATTGGACAGAGGTCACCTGGAAGCTTAATCTCTACCGGCAACCTTTAATGTATCATAATTTTGTATGATCAGGTTGGAGGAGGAAAAGGAATCACTTGCCCTATCCACCTGTGAGATAAAGATAGAGTGAATGGAGAGACATGTCCACTGGCTCATTAAGGAAGAAATAATGTGAGAATGTCTAATCAATTTTTCATTGACCATAGTTTTACTGCACAAGTTAAATCTATACCTGACACCAGTATTTTTGCCAGTTAACTGTGAATAGACATGCCATGCTCCACAGAGGTGAGCCTAATACCACAACTCTAATAAATCATTACAGCAGAAAGCAAACACCCAAAGACGTATAATCATACCCACAGATTATTCATCATAAATTAATCTTTCAACCCTCAGCAGAGAACATCTGTTTGCAGTAGATATGATGAGCACAGAGTTCCACAACTGGTCAAATGTGTGATCCATAGGACCCTTTGAAATGCTCAGGTATAAATGGACATTGGTATCACATCCCCACATACAATGGCTCTGAATTCATTGCAGACAGAGGTAAGGGATTCGTTGTAAGAAACAGGCATTGTATGACCCAAAACTATCATGTACCCACTGGCATAGCTGTCCCTTATTGCCATTCAAGTCAAAAATCCGCGGGTAACTAGATAAAAATAGAAAAACAATGCTCAGTGAGGTAATTTGGTTTCCTAAATCAAATGCCATGTTTTCTCTTTTACTTGTGGACACTAGCTCTGAGGATATACCTTGAGAGTATCCTCAAGGAAAATAATTGGGTCAAAATAGAAAAAAAAAAGGAATTTGGTGGAGGAAGCTTGAATAGAGCTCTAGCTCTAGAAAGAGGTAGTAAAATGCAGGTGCCACAGCAGAAGAATTAGGGATGAAAATGGAAGAAACAGAGGAAGGGAAAAGAAGAGAGTGCACTAAAGATGCTTGGAAAAGGCAAAAGGAGGCATATTGTCATATTATCGTAACTGAAATACTTATCATGCATACATTAGCATGTAATTATACATCATGGAGGAATAGTTATCCCCCAAATGCTCTTGCATTACGTAAGAAAAAATAAGTGTCATAGAAAACCTTGCTCCAAGTTATTCATCAGGGCCCCCAGAGTACTTCTGAAACAGAACAGCTTATTGACTTAACCCTTGGTTTGTGTCCTAGGAAAGGTAAGACCTATTGTGAATGCAACATGCTTATCAGTGTTGTTCTTCTATGCATTTATTGATGATTGCTTGTTTGATTGCTTCATTAATTTAGAATGCTTTAGCCTTCTCAATTGTTAGATTGGCATTGGCCCACGGTAAACAGTCATTTATTTTTTGTCAGATGCATTTATGGATAGTAAATATTGTATTTCTTATTCAGTTTTCATACATTCATATCAATAGTCAGTATAGTTAAGATCTTACAATTTTCCCTGTTTCTTCTTTAGATTTCCACATTGAAAAGTTATTTTGATTGGTGACTACGTCTTCTTAACTAAGATATATAAAAGGCACTTACTTGTTTAGGTAATATATGTAGAGTTTTTTTTCAATTTTCTATAAGCGTAGTAATAACTGAGCTGTGGTATTTCCCATGTATCATTTTATCCCTTTGTCGTGACCGCCTCGACCAGCAAGGATGACTCGACACCGGAGCGCTTCTCGCTAGCAGTTTATTCAGGACCTTGTTACAGAATCGTGATCTTTTCTCTCTCTTCTCTCCCAGGGCAAAACCTCTCCCAGCCCTTAAGTAGGGCCTGGGCTACCAACCCTGGATAGCCACGTGGGCACCGTTCATTGGTCCACGCATACGCAAGCAGCTTGTGATCTGCATCCCTTGGAAAATAAAACCACAGAAACAAATGTTTGGACTCAGGGAATGACTGTTAGCTGCCTCTTTGAGTGCATCGGTGCCATGCAAGTAGCTTATTATTTGTTGTCTTTAAAAAAATTACTTTGATAGCTATGGATCTATGGACTTCCCACAGGGCAGGGAACCCTGATTGCTCTTTGGGCTGATGAGGGAGGGGGACTTGATTGGGGGAGGGGGAGATCATTGCAGACACCAATCCACGTGGTTGTGGCCTACACCTTTAATCCAAGTACTAGGGAGTCATGTGTTTAATTCCAGCACTTGAGGAAATATAAAATAGAGGAAAGTGAGGCTGGTTGCTTAGTCTTTGGTTGCTCAGGCTTGGTAGAGGTAAGATTTCTCTAGTGGCTTAACTGCCTTGCTTTTCTGGTTTTTTGGTTGAGCCCTAATTTCTGGCCCAGAATTTTTATTATTCATGCTACATGTATGCTCTTTCTTGTACATCTATCCTGACACACTTTCATGTTATTCTTTGTACTCCATCCCAGTATCAAGTTGAATGCCAGAGGCCCAGTGGTAATTTAATTCCTCATGTATGCATTCCTGTTTGTATAAACCTTTCTCTTTGATGGTTCCTTAACGATATATTTATTGCCATTTTATATGTATTTTATAACCATTTTCTTAGTCCCAAAGGGATTTGTGTTGGGCTACTATTGAGGACTGTCCATGTACAATTGAGTTTAGAACAGTCATATTAAGATTGAGACCTGATTTAAAGGTCATTTAGCAATGTATTTCAATACAGTTTGAATGTCCCAGATGTATTTGGGAGGCACACAATTGGAAGCATATAAGTTTATATAGTTTCTCTTATAATATTTTTTATCCTTTGAGAGTTTCAAGCATATAAAAATGCGTATTGTTTATCTCTATTACAAATCTCTTCCTTCAAAATATTATAAAATTTTATCAGATAATCTCCCTTCCAACCACACTTCAGGTTAATCACTAGAATTTCTATTTGTTCTGATTTAAGTTCTAAGTCAGGTTGTGTATTTCCTTATAACTATCATCTTTCTGTCCAAATATCTTTGGTTCTAAAAGCAATTGAATTGGATGTTCAAACTCTATTTGATATAGGGTAATTTTAATTACATTCTGTGTTCTGTCCTTAGGTCTTGATACAACCTTACTATCACACTTATTACTTTAAACATATTTTTGAAGATATATTTTATTTTTTAGCACACACAGACACACACTCCCTTTCTTTCATCTGTGTGTGCATGTGCGTGCGTGCGTGCGTGTGTGTGTGTGTGTGTGTGTGTGTGTGTGTGTTTGTGCTATTGGTACAGGTATTCTGAGAAGCCAGAAATTTTGGATCCCTTAGAGTGGGCATTAAAAGCTGACAGGACTGGATACTTCTGCAAGATCAGTCAGAGCTCGTTGACAGAGAGCTTATGTTGAACTTCTTTATGAACTAAGGTCCACACTGTCACTTTTACACCTTAAGAACTCACAGAATTGCTTTAGCTCTACATTCTATTTCATGTCTCAATAGAGAAAGGAAAGTATAAATTAGGTGATGTCAGTGATTCCAAAGTTAATTCAAAACAAAGTAAATGTGACAATTTATTTGAAGTCTTATTTTACATTTCTGGGCAACTGACCTCATTTTCATGCACACAGAAGGCAGAGAAAGATTCCCAAATTCTAAAATTTTCTGTAAAATATGTAATTAAGAGGATATGTTTTATATTTCTGTAAATTTGCAAATGACACATGATTACATCTTTGTTTATAGCCAACTATGACCTTATATTCCTATGTAAGTTATATGATGTTTCATGAAGCTAACAAACTCTAAGCTAAAATAATAGTATGTGTAAATAATATGAAATACAACAGTGACCAATGAAGACACAAACCACAGATTTAAACTGAAATGTTATATTGACATATGGCAAATTCTCAAATAAGTAAAAAAAAACCACTAAGACTAGATCAATATTCCTAGATCCTGGATTCTGGATATTTGTTTAGAGAGTTGGTGGAAACAGATAACATCCTAGGGAAGAACCCACTTCAATGATAGTTTCCTATTTCCTTGGCCTTCAAGACAATTCATATACATTTCTTCCTATGTCTTCACTTCTGGTCCTTATTTGGAGTTCTCTGTATTTTTTCTACACACAGGATATTCTTCATGGTTCCACTGGTCATGGATTACTATAAGTAATCCATATAAGAAGTTAAGTAATACAAACACTGAATAAAATATGAAGAAAAAGAACAGATTCCAGTTCTGGGGGTGAGAGTTAGATGACAGAATATAGAGATATTGCCCAGAATTTGTAAGTATGACTCAACAGGAAAAATATAGTTCTGAGATGTACTGCCAAATAAGCTACATTCAATGCACAGTAACACCAGAATAGCCTTTAACTGTCCACACAACAATGGAATCATACAAATGCTTGTTGATATATAGATTCATTATCTTTAATTATTTGTTACACAATGCATATCTACAATTGTTGTAAGGAGAAGGGAACCTGCTTGTTTGTCCTGGTCACCCGGCTAGCTTAGCCCCAAAATAACCACACAGAAGCTTAATAATTAAAACACTGCTTGGTCCATTTACTCTAGCCTCTTATTGGCTAACTCTCACATCTTGATTTAAGCCCTTTCTATTAATCTGTATATTGCCACATGACAGTGGCTTATCATGAAATTTTCTGCATGTCAGACACTGGTGGATCCATGGCAGCTCTCTACTACTCTTCATTTCTTCTTCCCAGCATTCAGTTCTGTCTTCTCCACGTACCTAAGTTCTGCCCTATCAGGCCAAAGCAGTTTCTTTATTCATTAGCCAACGAAAGCAACACACAAACAGAAATACCTCCGACACCATGTAATACAATCATTTTGTGTCCCATAGATATTATAACATTTTGTACATTATAGAATGAAACAAACTAATAGTATAAATAATTTAAAGAGATAAGAATAGATAATGAATGCACAAAAATATATATGATTCCAAGAATAAAGCAACCCTCAGACAGTATTTTGTTGGGTCTACTTATTCCATCTCATATATGCCCAAGTCCCTTCTGTGTACTGCAGGCATAAAGTATAGAGACTAACTTCTCACATTCTCTTTTCTCTTCTCCATAAAAGGCCCAAGAAAACATCTAATTCCAGACCTAAAACACAGCCTTGAAGAAGGAAATAGAAACAGAGTCAGGAGCAAATATAGAATGAATTTAATCTTCCGGCATCAAACTCAATAAAGTGAAAGGTTACAGATGAGCTTCAAGTTGAGCTCCTAGACATGAAACAGTACGGATCTGAGAGTGAATCATATTTTTAATCACCAAAAGCACATTCCTCTTGTCAGAGGTGACCATAAATTGGAAACAACCTAAATGTCCCTTGACTTAATATTGGAAAAGGAAAATGTGACACATTTACACAATGGAGTACTGCACAGTAGAAAAAAAAATGACAACTTGAAATTTGCAGGCAAATGGATAGATATAGATAACATCACATTGAGCGAGGAATTCAGATCCAGAACGACAAATATCATATGTACTCACTCATAAGTAGCTTTTAGACATAAAGCAAAGAAAACCAGCCTACAATGCCAGAGAAACCAGACAACAATCAAGATCCTAAGAGAGCTATACATGGATCTAATCTACATAGGAAGTAAAAGAAGACAAGATCTCCTGAGTAAATAGGGAGCGTGGAAACAATGCTTGAGAGTTGAAGGGTAGGAGAGTAAAAGGGATGGGGCAGAGAAAAATGTATAGCACAATAAAAATCAATTTAAAATGAATAAATAAAAAATTAGCTTCACAGAACCCCCCCCCAAAAAAAAAACACAATTACACATTCTATTTTATGACTTTCTGATAATTAGCTTCATGATCCAGAAAAGTCCATAGGGCCTGCTGCACATGGTACAAATCTGTGGGGAAAGACTTCACTAATGCAACTCTACTCCAACAGGGTTAAGGTTTCTCAGTCCAAGTGCTACAGTTATGCTGGGAAAAGAATCCTGGAACTCGGAAGACAGGGAAGAACACAAAAAAACACCAAGTAAATTTCCCACAAGCTATTTATTGGGAGAAAAAAACCCATGAGGGTGACTGCCTCTGTTTGTCTGAGAAGCACCAAGGAACTGAGCAGAATAGGGGCTTTATATAGTGTATCTTGGGAGTCAGTGCTTAGTGGCATGGTGTTGTGGGAGGCAGCTTATTCCTGGCTGCCCAGACCTGAAATAATCACACAGAAACTATATTATTAAAATCACTACTTGGCCAATTTCTTTTTTTTAAAATTTTTTTAAATTTATTTATTTATTTATTAAAGATTTCTGTCTCTTCCCCACCGCCGCCTCCCCTTTCCCTCCCCCTCCCCCAATCAAGTCCCCCTCCCTCGTCAGCCCAAAAAGCAATCAGGGTTCTCTGCCCTGTGGGAAGTCCAAGGACCACCCACCTCCATCCAGGTCTAGTAAGGTGAGCATCCACGAAACTGCCTAGGCTCCCACGAAACCAATAGGTCCAGTAGAATCAAAAACCCGTTGCCATTGTTCTTGAGGTCTCAGTAGTCCTCCTTGTCCGCTATGTTCAGCGAGACCAGTTTTGACCCAGGCTTTTTCAGACCCAGGCCAGCTGGCCTTGGTGAGTTCCTGATAGAACATCCCCATTGTCTCAGTGTATGGGTGCACCCCTCGCGGTCCTGAGTTCCTTGCTTGTGCTCTCTCTCCTTCTGCTCCTGATTTGGACCTTGAGATTTCAGTCCGGTGCTCCAATGTGGGTCTCTGTCTCTGTCTCCTTTCATCGCCTGATGAAGTTTAATATTCAGGAGGATGCCTATATGATTTTCTTTGGGTTCTCCTTCTTATTTAGCTTCTCTAAGAACCCGAATTATAGGTTCAATGTCCTTTATTTATGGCTAGAAACCAAATATGAGTGAGAACATCCCATGTTCCTCTTTTTGGGTCTGGCTTACCTCACTCAGGATGGTGTTTTCTATTTCCATCCATTTGCCTGCAAACTTCAAGAAGTCCTTGTTTTTTACTGCTGAGTAGTACTCTAATATGTATATATTCCATACTTTCTTCATCCATTCTTCAATTGAAGGGCATCTAGGTTGTTTCCAGGTTCTGGCTATTACAAACAATGCTGCTATAAACATAGTAGAGCATATACTTTTGTTGTGTGATAAGGCCTCTCTTGGGTATATTCCCAAGAGTGGTATTGCTGGGTCCATGGGTAGGTTGATCCCAAATTTCCTGAGAAACCTCCACACTGCTTTCCAGAGTGGTTGCACAAGTTTGGCCAATTTCTTAAGTGTATTGTTAGCTAACTCTTCCATCTAGTATTAACCAATTTCTAGTATTTTATATTTTAACATGAGGTTCATGGCCTACTTGCAAGGTTCTGGTGTGTCTGTCTCTGGCAGCAGCTCCATGTCTTCTTCTGACTCCACCTTCTTCTTCCCAGCATATCTTTGTTCGTTTTATAAATCTTTATTAGTAATATTTTTGATATTTGCATGAGAAAGTTAAGATAGACATGTAAAATGTTGAATTTTATGCCTCTCAATGAGATTTACAGGATTCTTACATTACAGGTGGGGATTCATTCAAGAAGGCAGCCGTGGAGGTTTCTACTGTCTGTGCCACTCTGTATAGTGAACTGTACAGAGACACCAGAATTCTAGGAAAAGAGACAGCTTCTGCAATAAGAAAATCAGGTCAATTGTGATTTATATGATACCTGTAAATCCTACCAGTTGTATAAGAGAAAGATTTAAACCCCTTGTTACCATTGGTGGTTGAGTTCATTTTATACACTGTCTTCTTTGACCTTTGTTTATTTAGCAGTTGTGAAATCTTCCATTCTACTCTTAGAAGCCCTCTTGTAGTGTGACTTATATTTAATTAACAAGAGACTCATATGATATATCCAAGATCAGGCTAAATTAGTGTATAAGGAAATTGAAGTTTTACTATGACACAACCATCATGTAGTAAATTTAATCAAACTTTTTAATTTCCAAACATGATGTCTTAAAACCACATGCAATATTTTTACAATATCCCTAAAGGCAATAACACTGGTCCCTACGTGATTTTCTGAGATTTAACTTCATGATCGAGAAAACTACAAGGGTCTTGCAAGTATTAAAGTTCTGAGATGAAATACGCTTAACCAATGACAGCATTTCAGCTTTACTCCAACAGGGGTAAGGTTGCCCAGCCCAAGTGCTACACTCTTCTGGACAAAGAACTCTGTCCATGGAAGCCAGAAAAAGCTACACAATCACACCAAACAAATCTCTTTTAAGGTATTTATTGGGAGGACAAAAGCCAGCATTCTAATTGTCTTAATAATAAAAGATCAAGAGTAAGATATAGGGGTTAATGTTACAGATCAGAGATGAAAAACAGCCAGCCACTAGAGAGTTCTTTACCTCTACCAATGCTCAGGCTGAGGGGGTGATTCTGTCCTCAGACTTTGTCTGTGTCCACCAAACATCAGACACAGTGAGCTCTTGCTTCCTGCCTCATTATATTTCTCTGCTTAGCCATTTCCCTTCCTGTGTCTACCTTTAGAGTGCTGAGATTAAAGATGTGGATTCCCAGGTATTAGGATTAAATGTGTGAGCAACCACTACCTGCCCTTTAGTAACTTAGCTCTGCACTGTGATCTTCAGGCAAACATTTTTTTGTTAAAACACAAACAAAAAATCACTACAAACATGTAGCTGTGGTGGACTGATGCACTAATCATGTAGTATACTTGACTTTATTACTGTTTTAACTATCCATTGTACCCATGAATACTCTCCACGGAACAGTTCCAAGGTGACTTCCATATGAGAGATATTAATTCTTTGGAGGAGGTGTTCCCTTTAGGAGGACATGTTAGAGTTGGAAAAGGATTGTTTCAACACTGATCAGCTTTTCTTTATGTTCTATATTAACCATCTCATTTTGTTTTCACCACCATTCCCATCATTTGAACTGCCTTACCTGTCTGTCTCCCTATGATGACACCTAGTATCCCAAGACCACTTTATTCCTAGATTGAGATAGAATTAGAGCCCTTAATAGAGAAATGGATTCAGTGATAAAGGAGAGATCAAACATATCCTCTTACCCTGCAATATTGTTAAGGGAATGGTTGATTGTGGAGACAACACCGACAACTGGACCTGGTTTGTTATCAGAACATCATTCTCAATGATGTGATCAGTCATAAATACTTATCCACATAGACAACAATGAACGAACTCAGACGGTTATATTTATGTAATATATTTGTTTATAGGTTTGTGTAACCAACATCATTTTTAAGATGAGGTCCTGAATTTGGGACAGAATAATAGGAATACTTAATATTGGAAGCATAGTCGGAAGGATATGGAGGGGTAAAATGAGTCTAGAGAACCCTGACCAATATACAGCTGATCACTGTATTGTTTTACAGTCATTCAAGGCAAAGGTCTTTATTCTCTTAGAATGAACAATTTCACTTTCTCTCTGACCAATGAGTAAGTCTTGCAAATGTCAAAGCTTAATAATTAAAATAATTAATCGAAGCATAATTAGTAAAATCTCAGAGACCAAAATTGGGGTTCAACTTGAAGGCCAGAAAAGCAAAGCAGCTAGCCACTGGCTCTTACTTTGACCTCAGTACTAAAATGGAGATCCAGCCTCTAGGAATCCTCAGAATGAGACTGTGAGTGAGAGCTGTCTCCTCCCATTTTATATTCCTTTCTAGTGCTGAATTAAGCACATGCACTACTCCACCTGGGTTCCATGGGAGCCTATTGTGGCTACTGGGATTAAAGATGTGTGTCACCACTGCACGGTTTGTAAGGCTGATCATTGCAACTGTTTTACTCTCTGAACTTCAGGCAAGCTTTATTTATTAAAATACAAATAGAATATCACTACAATTAATAAAGCTTATATTAATGGATATTCCACTTAAAGCAAAAATGCCAATGAATTTATTACATCAAAGAAAATAAAAGTGCAAAACAACAAAGAGTTATTCCTAGAATGTTATACACATAGAAAACAAAGAGTGGATAGAGAAGGTTGTTTTTATATAATTTGTTAGTTTATACTTATATAACTTGAATAGCAAAGAGAAGGCCCTGAATTTGTGAGTGAATGGTGAGGATCATGAACGCTGGAAGTATATTTATGAGGAGCTGGAATGTAGTAATGAAATCTTTATATTTTGATTAAAAGCCTTAAAAGACTAAGCAACTTTAGAATAATGTGTATTTACAGAGCAAACAAAACACTGTTTTGATTTTTACAAAGATATGCTGTGTACATCTAAAATTGGGAAAATTACACAAACTGTTTCCTTTAAATTAAAAATGAAATTTCTGATCTTCTATATAAGACTACATTTCCTCCCCCCACATGCACTGTTTGCTTCAGTTAAGATGCCTCAGATAAACACCTTAAGCACATTTTACAAAAATGAAATGAATGATAGAGCCTTTCTTGGGTATATTCCCAAGAGTGGTTTTGCTGGATCCTTGGGTAGGTTGATCCCGAATTTCCTAAGAAACTGCCACATTGATTTCCAAAGTGGTTGCACAAGTTTGCATTTCCACCAGCAATGGGAGAGTGTTCCCCTTACTCCACATCCTCTCCAGCAAAGGCTATCATTGGTATTTTTGATTTTAGCCATTCTGACATGTGGAAGATGCAATCTCAAAGTTAAGAGATGCTCTATCATACTACAAAAGTATTTGTTCAACTGTGTTCATAGCAGCATTATTTGTAATAGCCAGAACCTGGAAACAACCTAGATGCCCTTCAATGGAAGAATGGATAAAGAAAGTGTGGAATATGTACGCATTAGAGTATTACTCAGCGGTAAAATAACAATAATATTTTGGATTTTGTATGCAAATGGATGGAAATAGAAAACACTATCCTGAGTGAGGTAACCCAGACCCAAAATGATGAATATGGTATGTACTCACTCATAAGTGGATTCTAGCCATAAATAAAGGACATTGAGCATATAATTTGTGGCCCTAGAGAAGCTAAATAAGAAGGTGAACCCAAAGAAAAACTTATAGTTATCCTCCTGGATATTGGAAGGAGATAGTTCCACCCAACAATCTGTGCAGAGTGAAAACATTGTACAATATGTATTTTGATACTATGTACTATTAGAGGTTAATGATATGTATGAGATGAGTTATAAAATAGTATCTAGGGATGTGTAAAAGAATTATACACAATGAATATATGAAATTATTTTATAACATCTGTTCACCATTTAAAAATACAGCAGACATTCCTCACAATAAAATCACAGAAAAGACAAATGCAGAGATGACAGCAGAAGCAATATTTTTCATTATAAAATGACCATTCCTCAGAAGCTAAGAAAATATGGAATTTAGAGTACCATCTTTTAAAGAAGATCCTAATGAAGAAGATGGAAGTAATGTTATATTTAGTAGATGGTATCAGAAACATTTCATAAAACTGAGAAAGATGGAGTGTGTGTATGTGCCTTCTCTCCATTGTGTTCAGTCCAGTACTTGAAATTGTAGCTAACACAATCAGACAAGTAAAGTACATATAGTGTGAGCACTTTTGGAAAATGGAGATAATTTGTCAAAGTATACAATAAAAAGAATCTAATAAAGAAAGAAAAGTGTTATATAAGACAAATTTATTATGCACTCAGAAGTTCTGAATTATTTTTATGAGGTCAATTGTGGAAAGGCTGGAGAGTATATTTGATTATGATCAAAAGATATTGTGTGAGATTCTCAAAGGTTTGACAAAATCTATTTAATGAGAAGCCCAGTTTTCACATTTAGATGAAAGGTTAATATTTGCAATTAATGATGTCATCGAGTTAGATTAAGGTCACGTATAAAGCAAGTGCATTTTAAAAAAAATTATTTATTTATTGTGTATACAGTGTTCTGCCTGCATGTATGACTGCAGGCCATAAAAGGGCACCAGATCTCATTATAGATGGCTGTGAGCCACCATGTGGGTGCTGGGAATTGAACTCAGGACCTTTGGAAGATTAGGCAGTGCTCTTAACCTCTGAGCCATCTCTCCAGCCCCAAGCAAGTGCATTTTTATTCAACATTAATGAAATTTGAGATTTCTGATGATAAAGAAGGCATCATCATGCATCACTTTTGCACCCTGCACATGTGTCTTTAATTTGCAATCATGTCAGTGACTGTAATGGAATCCAACATTGATGATCAAATGTCAAAAGTGACATGTCTTACATAAAATAATATTTTTGGAAGCATAAAATTCAGTGTAAAGCACAGGTTTGGAATAGCTGTTCTAACTTCTCTGAAGGTCGTGGAGTTGCAGAGATTTCAGGTCTGGCTATGTCAGCATGTCAGGTTTTTTTGTAAATGTTTTAAATAACAAACATTGAAAAATGCCAAATTTCAAAGTAATGAAATAATTCAAATCATTGTAACAACATTTCACCACTTTATTTCACAGTATTGAGGATACATTGAAAGCAAATATGAAATTTTCAAAAAGAGACCTCAATTCAATCTAGTAATTATTACAGAAGGTACTGAAAGCTTCACAGAGAATTTGGGGGCATTATATTCATCCCACTAAGTTCACTCTGGAATATGGCTTTGCTGATTTTTTGTTTGTTTTCAGCCTGTCTTCTCTCTGTCAGTGGTAAAGGTAAAAACCCATGATGAACAATATTGACTCTGACACTGTAAAGGAAAATGATATTTGAAAGTGAGAGAATCAAGGGCCTATGGCATACATGACACATGCAGGTAAGAAGAGGAGGACTAAGTGAGCAGGTATCCACAATGAGGTGTGGGGAAAGGAATACAGCTGAGCAGACAAAGTGCTTTTGCCATAAACTCCAGAATTCCATGCACCTATAACATACTTGGTACCTGGACCATCTCAGAGTACAGTTCCTTAATGTACATACAATTTTCATCACAAAAGTTAATGGGACCACCAGAATTATTCCCACAGTCTTCTCAAGTGTGGAGTGCAGTGGTTTTTCTTGTTTATTTCTTAATTGAATATTTTCCCATTTTCTGGCAGTACCAAGCCTCTAACAGCAGAATCACTAGAGTCACTAGAACCAAGGCAGCCATGAACATCCGGAGGAGATTTTCAACTATGTGATGTTGGTTCTGCGAGGCTGGAGGTTCTGCATTAAAGAGGTCAAGGAAGTTAAGTCATATCAAAGTCTTCTCACAATAAATGGTTGTACACTCAGCCCCCAATATCTTTGACAGATCAACTCTTTGTGCCTATCTCTTAATATAGAATTTTGGTTTTTTTCACTCAAATTTCATATATTCTTGTTCTTTTCATGTTCTAATGATCTGAGTTTCCATAGATAATCAACTAAATTCAGAGTATATAATATGTATGAGAGAGTTGACACATTCCTCTGAGCCCCTCAAAGTTTCAATAATTCTAATTGTTCTAAAAATGCATATTATTCTAATGTTATTTCATCTTGTGTAATTTCCTAATGTCCGAGGAGGCTCAACAAACACGTATTGATTTCAAGCTTTGCAGTACTCAACTCTCAGTAGAGTTCTCACTTGCCATTCTCAGTGGGGGTGAGGAACTGGTCCTTGGGTTGTGTCAGAAATGATTGGACAGGTGGATATTTCAGCTCCCAGTCCTTGGATATAGCCTGTCTTTTTTCTGCCTCAATCTGGATCTTACATACTTCCAATTGTTTCATACCCTGTCACACCAGTTTTTGTACCTTTGGGTTCTTGGCTGTCTAACAAGGACACAGTTCAGTACCACCGAGGCATAACAAACTTTATCATTGAAAACAATGGGCTAATTCAGACTCTGAGGGACTCAGAATTGCTTGATTGGTTCTTTGCACTCTATGTACCACAAGCCTTTCACAAACAGCAGTTGCCATGAGACTGGATTCAGAGTTTTCAGGAAATAAAGAAAAGAGGAGAATGAAGGACTGAAAATCCCATTGGAGACTATTCTCATTAGGTTTTGCTAAATTTATACAAGCTAGACTTACCTAAAAGAGACAATTTCAATTGAGGAAATGCCTTCATTATATTGGTCTATGGCAAGTCTGTGGTGAAATTATCCTGATTGATTGCTAATTGATGTGGAAGGTTCCGGCCCATTGTGAATGGTTAAAAAAGTGGGCAGTTAGACCTTGAGGGTATAAGAAAATGTGCTGAACAAGACACTGGGGAGTAACTCTGTAAGCAGTGCTCCTCAATGGCCTTTGCTTCAATTCTAGCCTTGTGTGCCTAATTCTATTTCTCTTCATGATGCACTGTAAGCGAATAGGAGAAGTAAACTGATTCCTTTACAAGTTACTTTAGAATATGGGATTTCATCACAAATATAGAAACCTACCTAATTCAAAGGCAATATCTTATCACTTCATTGAATATGTGTACCCCTTAAATCCTGCTGCCTAAATTACAATTAAGTAAATTACAGTGAGTCATGGAGGACAGTGTTTGCATCAGGGGATGCTGCTGGGTTTTCCACCATGACAGGTGAAAGCCTTCAGACTGAAAAGTATCCTTCTTTAGGGTTTCCTTAGTTTTACTGTAGGATAGAGCCCTTCTTAGAGAAGATATCTGAGGGACCATATGCGTTAAGGAAACATGGGTCAAGGATACTTACCTGAAACAAAAATGTCAAGGGGATTACTTGATGTTGACCATATTTGGGGAACATTTTTAAAATAGCCATAGCATCTGAATGTCCCATTGTGGTTGGCTGTCACAGAGCCCAGAACAAAATGGGCCTGGAATGACATCTTGTCATGTTGCTGTGAGTCCAGTGTCCATGAGAGGTTATGTTTTCCTTCCTGGATCAGAATGAATCTGTCAAATCCCAGTGATGAGCTACACTGCATGGTTATTGACTCTCCTGAAGTCACAGCAGAGCTGGGCCAGACAGAGAGGCTTGGTTGAATATAGGCTCCTAGGATACAAGGGGAAATGTGTGAAATGAATTCAAGCTACCAACATTGCCCTGCAGGCTTCGGCTCCGAGGGCAGTTCCCCTTGAGAGCAGACCTCTTTCTGAGGGGAGAGCCTTTGCTGGTACCCCTTAGTCACTACTCACCAGTTAGTACCAGCACCAGTGTGTCACTGCGCTCTGAAAAGCCAGCAGGGCTCCTATAGTAACACTTGTATATTCCTGCAAAGCCCTTTAACATGCGTTCAAATTGAAACTTAGCCTTGTTCTTCTGTTCCAGAGGAAGCTGTCTGTCCCAAGGATCTTTGTTTCCCTCTTTATACAGAAGGTACTCCACAGCCTCCCAGGGACCCTGGCACCAAATAGTCACAGGTGTGTGTATGGCAATCGCAGAGTGTGGCTCTGCCCAGATGATGGGCTTTGGGAGGCTTCCTGCAAGGAAATAAAAGATTAAGTCCTAGTACAGTCTCCCCTCAGACTCCAGGTCTTAGCATAGAGCACATACAGACATCACGGCAGTATCCATAAACACTTTTCTCCATCTGCATTGTGAAGAGTTTACCCAGAGGAGAGCAATAGTAATGCCTGGTCTCGGGAGGGAAGAATACATCACTGGATGGATGAAGACACTCACCTGCCAGTAATGTAGTCTTGTGTCCAACACTCAGACCTGGAAGAAAATTACCGTTGAGAGCTTTTTCCAATCTGAGAGCCAGGCTGGATCACCTGAAGTTAACAAATGGATTCAGACCTGGCTGTGGTATAGGCTTCCCTACAGATTTGAGGGTCTACACTCCTTGTTCATATCTTACCAATACACAATAGCATTCTGAGCATCAGTGTCATGATGAGCCTTGCTATTGTTCTTGCTTCTTCTCCTTGGGAAGTCTGACCATGTTTTGTAGAACTATCAGAGAGTTTGCTTTCATTCTGATAGCAAGTCTTCCTGTTATGGGTTTGCCACATAAGTAATACCAGGAAAAGAGGAACTTCTATTTTTTCATATTGCAGAAGTTTGGTCAAGTGTTCAGATCTCTCAAAAGATATTAGAAAAATGTTTTTTTCTCTATTCTTCACAAATCCCCCCCATTCCTGTGTGTTGTGGATGATGAAGGGTTTCACAGTACTCTGCCCCATTCTCGTATTACTGTTCGTTAAAGAGGAGAGATAAGAAAAAAGAGATGTAGGCTTTGTTTGGTGATATAAGCTATATAAAAATTCCCCTAGCTCTTGTAAGCAGCCTCTTACCTATACTTTTGTTTAGTAATCACAATTATATTCATTGGTTCACAATACCACACTTAATAGCACTGTTTTGTTTTGCTCTCAGTGATGCTCTATGGGATTTATTATGTGATTTGTTCAAGTAACTCAAGATAATGTTCCCATAACATTGTACATTTAATGATTCTAGGACTATAGGAGTGTCTCCAAGATGGGCTCAGAAAACTCTGACTACCACCAATCACTCTTCTCCATTAAGCTCTATATTACCTGAAAGATATAAGGGGCACAGTGGACATGGTGTGTGTATAAATGGTAGTTAGTAGTTTGTCATATTATATGATGAACAGAAGATATGTTTCATTTTAAACCAAAATGGAACAAGGTAGCCAGAACTTTCAATAACATGAGGAATCTTAAATTTCAAACAGTTCCTGTGTTGACATCACACTCGGTGATATACCTACACTCTGTAAGTCATGTTCCCCAACATTGTAAGGAGGCATGCAGTGTGTTTCAGAAGGTATGATTAGGCTTCAGCATACAAATGGGAGAAATGCAAGGAATGTTTTCTTTCTACATGTTCATCACTGCTGAGACCAAATCAGCATCTCCTCTCATATTTAGTTCTATCATGAGAGAGAGAGTAAAAAGACATATTTTACAAAACAATTGGAAAGATCTGAAAACACTCATTCTGAGTGAATTAGCCTTGACCCAGATGTAGAATCACCATATATTTTATATCATTTTAGGAGTTATCCTCGAAAACTCAGGGGTGTGTTTGTGTGTGTTTCATGAAATTGGTCAGTGGATAATGGAATGGAAATTAAAAGGATGGAATATAACAACCTTCTATAATGGAATAAAAATTAATCAAAGCTTAACAATTAATATAATTTACATTAATGGATAGTCCACTCAAACTAAAATGAATGCATTGTACCAAACTAAACAAAAGTGCAAAACACTATATTGTTATAAATAGAAATTTATATAAACAGACAACAAAGTACAGACTCAGAAGGTTGTATTAGTCGAATTTGTTTGTTTATGTGTTTATATAACAGCAATGAATAGTGAAGAAAAATCTGTGAATTTGGGAGTGAATAGTGGGGTTAAGTGGTATTGGAAGTGTTGTCATTGAGAGGTGGAGGGGAGAAATGACAAAACTATATTTTAATTTAAAAACTTAAATGAGCAGTCTACTTAAAAATAAGGTATACTTACAAAGCAAATTAAAATTCACATAAATTCTGTGTACCTACAAATTTGGGGGAAACACAGAAAATTTTATCTTTAAATTTAAAAAGTACAGTTTCTTTAATTTCTTTCTTCAATGATTTAAAATTCTTGTCATACAAGTCTTCCACTTGTTGGTTAGAGTTATTCCAAGATATTTTATGCTATTTGTGGCTATTGTGAAGGGTGATAATTCTCCACTTTCTCTGTCCTTTTATCATCTGAGTACAGGAGGCTACTGATTTTTTTTAGTTAATCTTGTATTCTGCTATATTACTGAAAGTGTTTACAAGTTGTAAAAGTTCCTTGGTAGGATTTTTTGGATTGCTCATGTAAACTATCATATCATCAGCAAACCTTGAGAGTTTGACTTCGTCCTTTCCAATTTGTACGCCTTGATCTCCTTTTGGTGACTTATTGCTCTAGCTAAGACCTCAAGAACTATGTTGATGTGCAAGGAGGGGGAGGGAAATGGGAAGCGGGGAGGAGGCGGAATTTTTTATTTTGCAACAACTAAAAAAAAAAATAAAAAAAACTATGTTGAATAGATATGGAGAGAGTAGACAACCTTGTCTTGTTCCTGATTTCAGTGGGATCACGGGGAGTTTCTCTCCATTTAGTTTGATGTTTGCTGTTGGCTTGCTGTATATAGACTTTATTATGTTTAGGTATGTTCTTTGTATCCCTGCTCTCTCCAAGACCATTATCATGAAGGTAATATTTTGTTAAAAGCCTTTTTGGCATCTAATGAGATGATCATGTGGTTTGTATATTTCAGTTTGTTTATATGGTGGATTACATTGACAGATGGTTTTCGTATTTTGAACCATCCCTATATCTCTGGGATGAAGCCAATTTGGGTATGGTGGATGAGGGTTCTGATGTATTCTTGGATTTGATTTGCCAGTGTTTTATTTAGTATTTTTGCATCAATGTTCATGAGTGAGATTAGTCTGTAATTCTCTAGACAACAATGAGGACCCTAGAGAGACATACATAGATCCAAACTACATAGGAAGTAGGAAAAGACAAGATCTCCTGAGTAAATTGGGGGCATGAGGACTTTGGGAGAGGATTGAAGGGAAGGGGAGCAGAGAAAAATGTAGACCTCAATAAAAATAATAAAATGAGCAAAAAGGGGGCTGGAGAGGTGGCTCAGAGGTTAAGAGCACTGACTGCTCTTTCAGAGGTCCTGAGTTCAATTCCCAGCAACCACATGGTGGCTCACAACCATCTGTAATAAGATCTAATGCCCTCTACTGGCCTATAGAATATGTGTAGGCAGAATACTGTATATATAATAAATAAATAAACAAATCCTTTTTTAAAATAAAATAAAATGAGCAAAAAAGTAGTTCCTTTTTAAAATTTTTTATTGTTTTTTGGCTATACATTTAAGAGTACAGTTTCTCATCTATCTAAAACCTCTGTTCCTTCCTCCAAATACACTGCTTTAATTAAGTTGTTTCCTCTAAACACTTTAAAAACATTTTACTAAAATAAAATGAGTGTCTGTATATAAAAGAAACAGAAATAAAGATAATTGAGGGAAAATGAAACCCTTCAGAGAGACTAATGGGAATTGATGGTCATTGTGGAAATCTGGTCCTTTTATTCAGTGTTATAGCCAAGACAATGTGTTATGTTTCCACTGAATAACCTTCTACCTGTGCTCAGTCAGGTAATTCATATAGAACTCGGGAGATCACTCACAGAAAGAAGGCAATACAGAAGGGGAACATCTTGAGAAGAAAGTTTCCATAGGCAGAGAAGTGAGCTGTCAGAAAGGGCTATAGGTAACAATGACCAAATTCTTCATATCAATGAAGCATAAAAATTATCAATTTTTAACAACAATGGATATTTATGCACTTCAGATAATACCTTATGAGCAACAGAACACTTATCTGGATGTGGTTTCATAAGATCACTCCCAAAACTTTTTTTTTGTGGTTTGTTCACCCTGTGACATGTGCAGAATTAAACCATTGTGCAATAGTGCATTTTGATACTATATACATTTAGAACTCAATAATAAACACTCAGTAGGTTATACTACAGTAACCAGTGTTGTGTAAAAGAATTAGACATTTAGTATTGTTTACTTGTGCTCCTACACAGTCTGACCATGTTTTGTAGAGCCACAAGAGTGGCTGTTTTCATTCTTAGGGCAGGTTCTTTCTGTCATGGGTTTGCCAAATCAGCATTATCAGTGGAGGTGGAACTTTTCTTTTTCATCCAGTGCAGGAAATTGGCTAAGTACTCACATCCCTAAAGAGTCTTTATTAAAAGGGGTTTGGGGAGTGAATTCCATGGGAACAGTCGTGAGCTAGCAACCTCCACTGGAGCGGGCCTGAACCAGTGACCTCCACAGTAGCAGGTATGAGGGAGTGACCACTGAGGGAGCAGGTCTGAGCCAGTGACCTCTGTAGGACCAGGCCCCAGAGAGAAACCTCCATGGGAGCAGGCCTTTGCCAGTGACCTCTTCTGGAACAGATACTAGAAAGCATACTCAAAATGATACTTACATATCTGGATATCAACATGTAGAAGAAGCCTAATTGATCCATATCTATTAACAGGCACAAAACTGAAGTACAAATGATCAAAGATCTCAACATAAAACCAACCATACAATAAAAACCTAAACATAGAACTCTCGATAGATGAATATAAAAATGGTTGAAAGACACTTAAGGAAATGCTTAACATCCTTAGCCATCAGAGAAATGTAAATCAAAACAACTCTCAGATTTCATCTTATACATGTAAGAATGGTCAAGATCAAAAACCCTGATGACAGCTTATGTTGGAGAGGATGTGGGGTAAAGGGGACACTCCTCTATTGCTGGTGGGCATGCAAACTGGTACAGTCCCTTTGAATATCAGTATGGTAATTTCTCAGAAAATGAAGAAACAACCTACCTCAACACCCAGCAATATCACATTTTCACAAGGACATGTGCTTAGCTATGTACATAGCAGCATTGCTTATTATAGCCAGAACCTGGAAACAACTGAAATGCCACTTGACTGAAGAATGAATAAAGAAGATGTGGTACATTTGTATAATGTAGAACTAGACAATGTGAAAAAAAATATATCTTCAATTTTGGGGGAACCTGGATTCATCTGGAAATATCATGTAGATAGAAGTAACCCAGACCCAGAAATACAAATATAATATGTACTCACTCAAAAGTGGCTTTTAGACATAAAACAAAGAAAAACCAGCCTAAATTTCACAGAGAACCTAGGCAACAAAGAGGACCCTAAGAGAGACATACATGGTTCTAATCTAAATGGGAAGTAGAAAAAGATGAGATCTCCTCAGTAAATTGGGAGCATGGGAATCATGGGATACTGTAGAAAGGGAAGAGAGAGGGGAAGAAAGGAACAGAGAAAAAAATGTTTAGCTCACTAAAAATATTTTAAAATGGGTTTTTATCTATTCCTCATACTTTTCCCTTGTCCTGTGTTTTTCACAGACAAGAGAATGAACATGTCACAACATTTTATTTTATAAAGAGATAAATGCAGACCCCTGATGTGTAAAACTGGTGTTGGTCAAAACAAGCACAGTGTATTAAGAAAATACACGTTTATGATCCTACAACTGGAGGACATAATTTCAAGGTGGCTCTATAGGCTCAAGTCAACTATTCTTTAAGCAATTCTAAGAGCTGATTCTGCTGTTTTTCCTCCCTGAGTGCCAATGGTTTTGCATATCCTTTGCCATAATGTCCTGAATCACAGTAGCCAAGGACCAACATTTTCCAATTCTCTCTCTTTTTTTTTTTTCTATGAGGTTTGCCCTCTTGTCCAATTGTTCTCATGTTTGAGACATTAATATTCTTTAAGAACACATGGCAAGTCTGGTGGTGGTGCCTCATGCCTTTAATCTGGGCACTCAGGAGGCAGAGGCACGTAGGTCTTTGTGAGTTCAAGGACAGCTTGGTCTACCAAGCAAGTTCCAGGACAGGCACCAAAGCTACACAGAGAAACCTTATCTCAAAAAAACCAAAAATAGTAAAAATCACCCAGTGGCTTGAATTCTCTCTAAATTCTGTCTTAAGTCCTATCTGGCACTAAAGGTAAAATGTTCAAGTACTAGGAGTGAGAATGAAGACATTTTTGGCTCTATTATTCTGCTTTGAAGAGAATTTTTTGTTCTTTACCTTGAACTCTGGTGACTGGTTTCTATTATTTGGGGGCATGATAACTGCACAAAGTGCAGGGGATGTCTTATGTTGTGTTTAGCTATCCTTTGATTATGACATAAATGAAAGATGGTTTTCACTCTTTTAGTTACTGTATCTGTGATTTCTATATATGTCCTTCATGGGAATAGTAATATAATTATTTATGGAAGATGAGATGTCTTGATAATACTTACCCTCTTATAGATGTTATTCTTTGCTGAAGGAGAGATAAGAAAAATATGTAGGGGTCTTGTTTTGTGTTATACATTTCACAAATTGCCCAATTTCATGTAAGTAGCCAGCCTCCCACACATGCCTTGGATTTTGTAATCACAATTACATTCATTGGTTCACCATATCACACTGAAAGACATTGTTTGCTTGTTTCTGTTTGCTACGTCTTATTGGGAGTTTTAGACGATTTGTTCTTGTCACCACAGGTAAAGTTTCCATAACACTGTGATTTTAATTATTCTTGGATTAGCATTGTATCTACAAGATTTTTTTGAAGGGACACAGAGCTGGACTACCACCAATCACTCTTCTCTATCACCTTCCACATTACCTGGAGAATATAAAGGACACAGTGTAATGAACATAAAACAAACAAAATAGTAACAAAAATAGCATGACACATGTTTGTTTTTAAGCCAATGAAGTACAAGGTATGTGGAACTCTCAAGATCATGATGAATTTTATCTCTCTTTTTGTTTTAGATTTTTTTTTTAATTTTTCCATTAAAAAAATTTACACTTCTTCCCCTCCTCCCATTCTCCTCCGGCTCCCTCACTCACCTTCCTCCCTCCTCCACCCTCCTTAAGAGAGGGCAGGAAACCCTGCCCTGTGGGAAGTCCAAACCCCACCCCCCATACAGTCCTAGGAAGCTTTGCATCCAAATAGACAAATAGACTAGGGTCCCAAAAAGCTAGTATATGCAATAGAAACAAGTCCCAGTGCCTTTATCAATGGCTTCTCAGTCAGCCCCCATTTTCAGCCACATTCAGAGTCCCGTTTGATCGCGTGCTTATTCAGTCCAGGTCCTGCTGGATTTGGTGAGCCCCCATTAGAACAGGCACACTGTCTTAGTGGGTGGACCAACCCCTCGCAGTCCAGACTTCCTTGCACATCTTCTTCCTTCTGCTCTTCAACTGGACCTCGGGGGCTCAGTCTGCTGCTCTGATGAGGGATTTTGTCTCTATTTCCATCCATCTGCGGACTAAGACTCTATGGTGATATTTGAGATAATCATCAGTGTGATAGTGGGGCAAGGTCAGCTCAGGCTCCCTCTCCTCTGCTGCCTGAGGACCTAGCTGGGGACATCCCCGTGGACACCTTGGATTCCCTCTAGAGCCAAGTCTCTTGCCAACCCTAAAATGGCTCCCTTAATGTAGATATCTTCTTCCCTGCTCCTATACCTGTCCTTCCTCCATCTCCACCATCCCATTCCCCCAAGCACTCTCCAGTCCTACCCTTTTCCCTTCTCTCTCCCCTTCTTCCCTTCCCCTAACCCTACCCCCACCTGCACCCCCATGCTCCCAACTTTTGCCCGGCAATCTTGTTTGCTTCCAATTTCCAAGAGGATCTATATATGTATTTCTTTGGGTTGACCGTGTAATTTGGCTTCCCTAGGCTTATCAACTATAGCTTTAATGTTATTTGTTTATGGCTAGAGTCCACTAATGAGGCAGTACATTCCATATTCATCTTTTTGGGTCTGGGTTATCTCACTCAGAATAGTGTTTATGATTTCCATCCATTTGTATGCAAAATTCAAAAGGTCAAACCTTGACTCTGGAAGTTAGTTTGGAGTGTTGAGGGAAAAAGATAACATACTAGGGAAGGAACCACTTCAATGATACTTGCCTATTTCCTTGTCCTTCAAGAAAATTCATATACCTTTCTTCTTATATCATATACTTTTCACTTCTGGCCCTTCCTCTAAGCTTTATGCCTTTCCTCTACACACAGGATTGTCTTCATGGGTAATCTGGTCTTGGATTACTCTAATTTGTTTGCTCACCTACCTTTATATGTTAATTAAGACTAATGCAGAAAAAGAAATTTGTGTGAAGTCTAAAGAAACCAAGCACTTGGGAACAGGAAGAAAAAGGACAGATACCAGTGCTGTGAGCTCAGAATATGGAAAAGTTGCCCAGAAACTATAAGTATGACTCATCAGGCAAAATATATTTCTGAGATATAGAATATATATGGATATGCACAATATGCCATGTAAAATTCACAGTAACATCAGAATAGCTCTTAAGTGTCCATATGACAATGGAATGATGTATTTGTGTGTTGAGATACATATTCATTATCTTGAATTATTTTTTACCCAAAGTATGTCTGTAATATAACTACTTTCTATCCCATAAAAGACTAAAATTTGTGTTCTTTTACAAAATGAAACAAATCAAAAGTATAAATAATATAAAGGGATAAGAGTAGATAATGAAGGCATAAATACCAAACAAGGCCTAGAATGAAGCTAACCTAAGACAATATTTGTGTTGAGTCTACTGACTGTCATTTTTCATATGCCTGGCTCCTTTGTTTGTATTCCAGGGGTTAAGTATAGAGAATAAGTTCTTCTTTTTTCTTTTCAGTTCTCCATAAAAGGACAAACAAAACACATAATTTCAGAACTGAAACAACATAGGAAAAGGAAATAGAAATAGAGTCAGGAGAAAATATAGATTGGATTTTTTTTTTCAGGCCTAAAAGTGAAGGGCTAGAATTGAGCTTCAAGCTGAATTCTCAGACATGAATTAACATGGATCTGAGAGGGAAGCATGTTTTTTTAATCCTCCATAGTATATTGTTCTTGATCAGATGTACATTCCACTCAGGTTTTCTGAATGGTTGTGATAATCTCAAAATCATATGGATAAAAATGTCCTTCAAGATGCTTACATTATCAGAGACTGATTATTTGGTAGTTTCAACTCAAAATTGTAAAGAATCCCATAGTCTCTGGGAAAAGTGAAAACTATGAACACCTTCCTAGAATCCTATTTATCAAACAGAAGCTGCTGATGCTGTATTTTTATTATAATATGATCATTCCTCAGAAACTGAGAAAATATGGAATTTAGAGTCCCATATTTTAAAGAAGATCTTATTGAAGAAGTTGGTAGTAACGTTATATTTAATAGATGGTTTCAGAAACGTTCCATAAAGTCAGAAAGATGGAGTGTGCCTCTTCTCTCTATCAAGTTCGGTCTAGCACTTGAAATTGTAGCTAACACAATCAGATAAGGAAAGTAAATGTAGAGTGAGTGTGAAATTTTTGGAAAATGGAGATAATTTGTCAAAGGAAACAGTAAAAAAAGCTAATAAAGGAATAAAAGTGTCATTTAAGACAAATTTATCTCTCCATAAGTTCTGAATTGTTGGGGAATGAGGGTCAATTGTAGAAAATCTTGAGAGTATATATGAATATGATCAAATTACAGTGTATGCAATTCTCCAGAACTGACAGAGTATCTTTTTAAATAAAACCGAGTTTTCAAATTTGAAGGAAAAGTTAATATTTGTAATTACTTATTTTATCCATGTAGATTAAGACCATGTATAAAGCAATTGCTTTTCATTAAATATCAATGAACTGTGAAATTTCCGATGACAAAGAAGACATCATCGCTGCATCACTCCTGCACTCCACACATGTGACCTTAAGTTGGAATCATGATCATGACTGTGACTGGAATCTACAAGTGGCAATCAAATGCCAAGTGCGGGATGTGTTTACTAAGATGATAGTTTGGAAATGTAAAACTCAATGTGAAGTACATCTTTAGAATAGCTATTCTAACTTCACCAATGTTCATAGAGATGTACAGACTTCAGGTCTGGCTTATATTAGTCTGTCAGGATTTTTATTTATAACTATAACATAACAAGCACTGAATATGCTGTATTTAAAAGTCATGAAACCATTCAAAGTCATGGCAACAATATGGCACCTCTTTATTCCCCACTATTGTCATTGCATTGAAAGAAAATATGAAGTGTTCAAAAAGAGTCCTCAAATCAATCTAGTAATTATCACAGAAGATACTGAAGGCAACATAGAGCGTTTGGGAATGTTATTTTTATTCCACTTAATTCACTCCAGAATCTGGCTTTTATAAATGTAGTTGTTGTCTGATCTGTGTTCTCTCTGTCAGTAGTAAAAGTAAAGACCCATGATGAATGATATTGACTCTGACATTGTAAAGTCAAATGTTCTTTGAAAGTGAAACAAAACCAGGGCCATGTCATACATAACTCATGAAGGTAAGAAGAGAGGAGGGATAACTGAGAAAATATCCACAGTAAGGTATCAGGAAAGGAATATAATTGAACAAAGTACTCTTGGCAGGAACCCCAGAATTCCATGCATCTAGAACCTACTTGCTCCCTGGACTTTCTCAGAATACAGTTCCTTATTGTACATACAATTTTGTTTACAGAATTGAATGGGTCCATCAGACTTATTCCACACAGTGTTCTCAAGTGTGGAATATAGAGGACTTTCTTATTTAACTTCTGGTTGTATTTTCCATTTTCTTGATGTTCCAAGCTTCTAACAGCAGTATCACTAGACTCACCAGAATTAAGGCAGCCACAGCCATCCATATGAGATTTTTCAACTGGGTGACCTTGGAGCTGTGATGCTGTGGGTTTTGGCGTAAAGAGGTCAAAGAAGTCAGGTCACATCAAAGTCTTCTCACAATACAAGTTGTGCACCCAGCTCCTCATATCCATGACAGAACTCAAACCTTTGTGTCTATCTCTTAATCTAGAATGTTCTTTCTCAACTGATTCTCATATGGTCTTGCTCTTTTCATATTCTAATGTTCTGAGCCTACCAAGAGAATCAAAATAATTGCATAGACTATATAACATGTTAAAGAGAGCTGAGTCATTCTTGTGGGCTATTCATGTCTTAAATAATACTAATTGTTGTATAAATGCATTTTATTAATCACATCTGATTTTGAAGATTCTACATTAACTTTTCCTGCTGCTTACAAGGATTGAGCAAGTCCAGTAGCCCCAATTTCCCAATGTCAGAGGAGACCTTATAAACCCATATTGATTTCACGCCTTGCAGTACCTACCTCACAGTAGAGATCTCTCTTACCATTCTCAGTGGGAATGAGGAATTGTTCCTTGGATTCTGTCAGAAATGAATGTACAAGTGAATATTTGAGCTCCCAGCCCTTGAATATGACCTGCTTTTTTATGCCTCAATCTCGACTTTAGGTACTTCTGTTTTTACACTGTCACAGAACAAATTTTGTGCCTTTGGGTTCTCAGATGTATAATAAGATCAAAATTCAGTCCCACCCAGGTACAAACAACTTCATCACTGGATGTAAGGGGCTAATCCAGACTGAGGGACTCAAAATTGCTTGACAGGGTCTTGCAATCTGTGTATCCCAAGGCTTTCATGAACAGCAGTAACCTTGAGACTGGGCTCAAAGCTTTCAGAAAATAAAGAAGAGAATAAAAGTTGGATTTTGATGGTATAAGAAAATAGGCTGAGTACACTACTGGGAACAAGGCTATTCTGATTATGTTTTGCTATGTTGAGACAAGCTAGAATCATCTGTAAATATGCAGTTTTAATTGACAAAAACTGTCTCAGTTTGATTGGCCTATGGGAAAGACTATAGGAGAAATTTCCTGATTGATTGATAATTGATGTGAGTGGGTTGAGCCTCTGAGCAAGTCATTGGAGAGTAAAGCTGCATGAAGTGCTACTCTATAGCCTCTGCTTCAGGTCTTTCCTTTAGTGCCTACCTCAATTTCTCTTCATGATAGATTGTGGGCTATAAGATGGAATAAACACTTTCCTCCCTGAATTTTATCAGAAAACAAAATACCCAACTAGTACAGAGACAATATCTGATACCTTTGTCAATTGTGTGTCTCCCTTATATCCCCTTGTCTCAGCTAAATTCCAATGAGTCTTGGAGAAGAGGACTTGCATAAGGTTATGTTGATGACTGATCATAAATGAGGGGTGAAGTCTTTTGGACTGTAAAGTTTAAGGGTTTCGCTACTCTTATTCTACGCTAGAGTTCTTCTTAGAGAAGATTCCTGAATGGCCCTAAACACTAATAAAGGATTGATCAGGGATGTTTACCTGAGATCATGAGGTCCAGGGAATCACTTGATTTTGACCACAGCTGGGGATTGTTTATAAAAATAACCGTAGCATCTGTATGTCCCATTGTAGTTGGGAGTCACAGATCCATCTCTTACCAAGGAATAGCAGCACTCTGAGCATTGGGATCATGGTAAGTCTTGGTATTGTTCTTACTCATGCTCCTGGAGCAGTGTGATCAATTCTTTAGAACCAGAAGGCATGCTTCCATCAATCTAAGAGGCGGTCCTTCCTATTAGAGATTTTTCACATCAGTTTTGTCACAGGTAGGAAGACTTCTCTTTTTTTTGCCAGGAACTTTGTTTAGTAGTCAGGTTTCAGAATAGTCTTTAAATAAAATGTTTTTCTCCATTCCTCACAGCTTCCCCCTGTCCTGTGTGTTTTCCAAGTCAGAAAATGAACATTCACACATCACAGCATTTTATTTCACAAAGAAACATAGCTTCAGACCACAGGTGTATAAAACTGGTGTTGATAAGATCAGCACAGTGTTCTAAGACAAGATACTTTTATAATCTTACAAGGGGGGGGGCTGGAATATCAAGGTATCTCCATAGGCTCAAGTCAGATATTCCTTCAGGCCAGTCTCAGAGCACTCTTTTTTTCTCTTTGAGCTCCAATGGTCTTCCACACTCTTTGCCAAAATTTATTGATCCATAGGAGCCAAGAACCAGCATTTTCTAATTCCTTTTCCTTTTCTTATTTGTTTCTATGAGGTTGACCCTCTTGCCCACTTGTTTGTATTATCAAGACATTAATATTGTTTAAGACCCCCGTGGCTTAAATTCTCTTCTTAGATCTTCAATGACGTCCTAACTGGCACCAGAGGTAATAAGCTCAAGTCCTGGAAGTAATAATGCAGACATCTCTGGGTCTATTGTTCTGCTTAGAAGAGGAATTTCACCCTCTTTGAACTTTGGTGACTGGTTTCTATTATCTCAGGGGCATAATAATATCACCAAGTACTGGAGATATCTGTATGGTGTGTTGTGTGAAGCCATTCCCTGAGGATGACCTGAAATAAAAATGGATTTTTTTTCTCTTTCACATACAGCAGCTGAGATTTCCACATTTGTTCCCTAAGAGAGGAAGTTCAATTCTTTGGGAGGAAGTATGGGCTTTATTATGAGTTATTAAAATTATAAAAGGACTGGTTCAATTCTGACAAGCTTTTTTTCTGTTCTGGATTTATCATGGTATTCAGTTTTCTCTATTAGCATCATCTGAACCGTATTATCAGTCTGCCTCTCTTTGGAGGTATCTAGTACCCAAAGACCACTTACATATTGTAAGTACTTCAAGGCAAATGAGTAGCTGTGACCCTCCCATGAGGACCTGCACAGATCCCACCCACAGAACACTCTGTCCTGATGGTATGTGCCAGGCCCCACACCACAGATTAATAAACCCAAACTCTGAACTTTAAATCTCAGCAATTCACATCCTAGAAAGCGTCACCAGAAAAGATCCACCCTCCCCAAGAAACTATATAACTCTGCCTTCTGCTCAATTCTTGGGTGTTTTGTGCCATCCCTAACTCTAACCCCCTCCTGTTTTCCCCCTCCCAATAAATCTCTTGTGTGAGGTTTGTTTTGTGATATGACTTTGTGATGTTCCTTGGTTCCCAACTGCCAGGATACCTTTCCGTCTAAGTTGTAATGACTACACTTAGAGTTAAAGATCAGGTTAGGGGATTAATAGAGAAATGGATTGATGATAAAGGAGAGATCCAACAGACATCTCCTCACCCTGCAATGTTGTTGAAGGGATGTTTGATTTTGGTGCTAACCCGAACAGCTGGACCTATAGGTCAGTTGTTAGAAGCTAGAATCTCAAGGACTCTTCTTGGTTATCAACTTAGCTACTTCTGAAATTAGCAAAGACACAAATGACAGCACTCACTTGTGAGGAACTTTTTATTAATGAAATAATTTGATGAGGAAAGATCAACTTTTGCTCTGGATCTTTGAGATGAAAACTTACAGCTTTAAACAAGGTCTTTAAGGTGAGAATATCTACTTTCACTCTGGACTACACATTCTCCTGGCAGTTTTTGTAAAGGACATGGAAAAAAAAAAAAGAAGCTTGACCTCTCTTTGCCTGCTTAGCAAGTTCATTCCTTCACTGGCTGTGGTGAACTCCCTGACCAGCAGGAAAGAACAGCCACCAGACAAGGATTCTTCTCAAATCACGCTTTATTGGAGCCTCTTGGTTGAAGGGAGAGCAGAAAGCAAGGGGCCCCGAGCTCTGAGGTGCAGCTGCTTATATAGGGAGTCTGCCTAGCAACCTTTGATACTTTGATACTTTAACTGTTTTTCTGGAGACCCACTGGCCGGAAAGAAAGAAGGGGAACAGCCTTGTCAATTACAGACCACAAGGAAGTTCCCCTGCCCGTCAGGGGGAATGTGGGCAGCTAGATCACAACAACTCATCCTGTTTTCTGGTGGAAGAACTGCAACCTTTATTATGGTATCAAGCAAGGCCTCTCTCTCTCTCTCTCTCTCTCTCTCTCTCTCTATATATATATATATATATATATATATGATATAGATATAGATATCATAGAGAGATCCATTCTGTATGTTCTGTTACTTTAGAAAAACCTAACTAACACACAGTAGAACTCAGGACTTTTCTGTCAAACCAGACAAAATTCTTTATTGTGTTAGTATGAAAAGTTTTATTTTCTTTTTAGATAACAAGTAAGCCTTGAAAATATCAAGCATAGCTATTAACACAATTTACATTAATGGATATTCCACTCAAAGTAAAAACAACAATGAAATTAATGCACCAACAAAATATCAAATGTGCAAAATACCACATGGTCAGCCCTAAATCTTATATCCACAGATATCAATGAATGGATACAGATGGTTGTATTCAACAATTCAAATAATATGCTGGTTTATATGTATATGCAACAACAATCATTAGTGAAGAGGAGGCTGTGAATTTGGGATTGAGAAGTGGGGAAGCTCAATATTGGGAGTGTAGCGAGGAGGAGGTAGATGTGGTAAATGAATCTAGGACTTCCTGACTAATACACAATTGACTCCAATATTGTCCTGAAAGCCTGCCTGGTTGACCTGCCTATACTTCCTGCCTGGCCAATCAGCATTTATTTAAAACATGATTAACAGAATACAGACAATTGTCCCACACCAAAAATACATCTTTTCTTTAAATTGTTTTTGTCAGCATACTATACCATAGCCACAGAATAACACTTAGTTACCTTATGATTTCCATACTTCTTCTTAAATGGATAATGTCTGGTTATCACAATTAAAGTCTTACCCAGGATTGAAAAAGAGTGTAGACAGAGAAGAAAAGATAAAGAAGGAAATATGGGGGTGGTTAACATTAAAAATCCTGAGAACCTTGTGGAACCCTACTAAGTAGAGATGTCCTAAAGTGCATACCTATAAAATAGTTCAAAGAATGCTGTCATGTAATAGGGAGACAATATTCCAATTGGACACCTCATGCTGTCAGTGAAAATCCCTAGTAACAGCAATGAGTTACCTCTTTTTGAATTATTTGCCAGTGTGTTGACATAGAACCTCAAACATTAAAAACAATGATCATTGGTCTTGCTTACTGTCAAAAC
>NW_026068299.1:182596-200946 GCF_014885135.2 Alexandromys fortis
GAATTTCTTTTTTTCTTTTCTTTCAATAAAAAAGATATAAAAATAAAAAAATATTAAAATAAAAATAAAATAAAAAACTGATCATTAATTTTTGTCTTGTAACTGAGACAATGTATATTGCAAATAGCGTGAATCCAGTTCCTTTAGTGCCTATTGTAGATACTTTCATCTTAGCCAGAAGCTATGTCTGGAAAATTTATATTATTAATGATGGTGGGTAAAATGAATAAAATGTCTCAGAACACAAATTACTGGAAAAAGCATGCAAATGGATGGAAATAGAAAACACTATCCTGAGTGAGGTATCCCAGACCCAAAAAGATGAACAGGGGATGTACTCACTCATAATTGGTTTCTAGCCATAAATAAAGGACATTGAGCATATAATTTGTGAACCTAGAGAAGCTAAATAAGAAGGTGAATCCAAAGAAAAACATATAGTCATCCACCTGGATATGGGAAGTAAACAAGATTGCCGGGCAAAAACTGGAAACTTGGGGGTGAGGTGGCATGGAGCTAAGGGGAATTGGGGTGAGAAACGTGAGAAGAGGAGGATGGAAGGAGCTTGGGGGAATGGGATGGTTGGGATAAAGGAAGGGTGAACACAGGATCAGAGAAATATATATCCTGATTAAGGGAGCCACCTTAGGGTTGGCAAGATACTTGACTCTAGAGGGGCTCTCAGGTGTCCGGGGAGATGTCCCCAGATAGTACCTTGAGCAACTGAGGAGAGGGAACCTTAAATGACCCTATCCTATAGCCAGACTGATGAATATCTTACATATTACCTTAGAACCTTCATCTGGCGATGGTTGGAGATAGAGACAGAGACCCAAATAGGAGCACCGGACTGAGCTCTTAAGATCCAAATGAGGAGCAGAAGGAGGGAAAACATGAGCAAGAAAGTCAGGACCACGAGGGGTGCACCCACCCACTGAGACAGTGGAACTGATCTATTGGGAGCTCATCAAGGCCAGCAGGACTGGGACTGAATATGCATGGGATGAAACAGGACTCTCTGAACATGGCGGACAATGAAGGCTGATGAGAAGCCAAGGACAATGGCACTAGGTTTCAATCCTAATACATGAACTGGCTTTGTGGGAGCCTAGCCTGTTTGGATGCTCACCTTCCTGGACCTGGATAGAAGTGGGAGGACCTTGGACTTCCTGCAGGGCAGGGAATCTGGACTGCTCTTCATTCTCGAGAAGGAGGGGGAATGGAGTAGTGGAGAGGGGGAGAGAGGGAGGGGAGTGGGGGGAGGGGGCAATGTGTGGGAGGAGGGGGAGGAAAATGGGAAGTGGGGAGGAGGCGGAATTTTTTTTCAACAACTAAAAGAAACAAAAAATAAAGAAAAAAACAAATTAGTGGAAAAATTTGCACAAATAACAAGAATTTACCTTTAAATTTAAAAAGTGCTATTTTTTTTATCTTCTATCTAAAACTAGTTTTAATTTCACCCAGGGCTTTGTCTGCTTAAAATGAGTTGCTTTAGTTAAACACCTAAATACATTTTACAAAAAATGAAATGAGTATCTATATCTTAAAGAAAAGGAAACAAATATAATCAATGTAAAATGCACCCCTACAGAGACACTATTGGCAATTAGTAATCAATGTGAGAGAGTCTGTCCTTTTCTTCAGTTCCGTATCCACAGATGACTTCTACTTGCTCAACTAAATAATCTACTTCCTGTGCTTAGGCAGTTGGCTCTTTCTAAATTCAGTGGATCACACACAAATCCTGGACCGTGTAAAGGATGGGGGCTTCTTAAGGAAAACATTTCTATTGATGGAGAAATGGAATGCAAAAAAAATGGTATGTGTAACTGATTAAATGCATCTTATCGATACATGAAATGGTGAACAATAAAAATTTTAAATTCCTCTACATTTTATACATATTTATCAACTTCAAAATGATATCTCACTAGCAACAGATCACACATGTGGAGGTGGTTACATAAGTTCTGTACTTAAACTGTGGCCATGCTGTTTTTCCCTATGACATGTGCAGTATGAAAACACTGTCTCATAGTGAATTTTGAAATTGTCTTCTCTTAGAATTCAATGATGCACGATCAATGTGTAATAAAAAAGTATTCAGTGCTATGCAATGAATATATAGTAAGGTATTCTGACATTTGTTCAACATTTGAAAAACCATCACTGTCATATATCACAACATTATTGTGAAAGCAACAAATGCAGAGATATGGAAGAAGCAATATTTTTAATTATGATATTGCCATTTCTTCCAAATTCTCATAGAATGTGGAATATCATCTTGTTAATGAGGTCATATTTGAATAAGTTTTAGGCAACATATTTAATAGACAAAGTCAGAAAAATCCCCTGATGTTGATTTAGAATGCAGTGTGTCCCTTCTGTTCATCATGTTAAGTACAGCACTTGAAATGTTAGCTAACGCAATCAGAGAACTAAAGAAAATACAATGTGTGCTTAATTTGAAAAAAAGAAAAAGAGAGGTTGTTAAAGAATAGAGTAAATAAATGTTAACAAAGGAATAGAGATGTCATTTCAGACAAATTGACTATCTTCTCAGAAGTTGTCTCAGAATGAATGCAGGTGAGGGCCAAATGTTGAGGAGCTGGGGAGAATGTATGAATATAATCAAAATATATTGTATGAGATTATCAAAGAATTAACAAAATATTCTTTTAAAAGAAACCATGTTTTTAACTGTAGGGTAAAAGTTAATATTCATAATTAATGAATCCTGGTACATTAAGGCCATATACCAGACAATTCCTTTGTGTTAAACATCAATCAACAGTGAGATATCAAATTACAAGAAAAATATCAACTTTATGTAGCTCCTGTTGTCCACACATGTTACCTTTTCTTGGAGTTATGATAGTGACTGTGAGTTGAGTATATAAGGCAATTAGCAAAGGCCAGATGTAGAACAGTTGACTTATTTTCTCTTTTCTCAGTAGGAAAGGTAAATGCTCATTGTGAAAAGCATTGATTTGTCTATGTAAAGGAAAAGGTTATTTGAAAGAGAGGGAAAGTTGGGCCCAACACATGCATGAGGTATGGAAATAAGATGAGGAAGAAGTGAACAAATATCCATGATGAATTGTGGAAAAAGGAGTACAAAAAGCAGCCAAAATGGTCTTGAAAACATGCCCCAGAGTTTCCTACATCCAGAACACATTTATTGGTGGTGGGCCTGCTTGTTTATCCTGGCCACCCAGCTATCCTAGCCCTGAAATAACCACACAGAAACTGTATTAATTAAAACACTGCTTGTCTCATTAGCTCTAACTTTTTATTGGCTAACTCTTCCATCTCAGTTTAGCCCATTTCAATTAATCTGTGTCTCACCACATGGCAGTGACTTACTGGGAAAGATTCAGCACATCTGTCCCTGACGCCTCCATGTTGTCTCTCTTCCTCTGTCTTTCTTCCTTCCAGCATTTAGAAGAAACTCCTATACCACACATTTGTTTTCTGGACCACCTAAGAGTATGATAGCTTAATGTATATCCAGCTTTCTTTACAATAATTACTTTCTTGTATGGGAAACAGGATTTATTTCCCATGGTCTGCACAACCTGATGGATGTTTTTGTTTATCTCCTGGTTACATGTTTTTCAACTCTCTTGCTGTGCCAAGCCTCTAACAGAAGAACCACTAGAGTCACTAGGGCCAAGGCAGCCACAACCATCTGGATGAGGTTTGCAATTGTGTGACCTTCGTGCTGTAATGCTGAGGATTCTGCAGAAAGAGGTCAAAGAAGTCAGGTCACACCAAAACTTCTCAGAATAAATGATTTTGCACTCAGTGTTCCATCTCCTTGAAAGAACTACAATCTTTGTGTCTATCTCTAATATAGAGTTCTCCATCTCACCTGATTCTTACATGTTCACTCTTTTTCATGTTTCCATGGCCTGAGCTTCCCCAGAGAAGCACATAGTTTGGGTATATTAGATAAAGGGCTAAAGAGAGTTGAGGCATTTCTCTTGGTCCTTGTGCTTTGAATAATTCTTATTTTTTCATAAATACATGTTATTCTTATGGCATCTTATCCTGCAGATCAAGTTAAAATGTTTTCTGCTGCTTTTAAGTGAGAATCAAGTCCACTATCCCAAGTTTCCCAAATTCAGCAGAGGCTTTACCAGCTCATAATGATCTCACATAATGTTTTACCCACTTCCCATTCCCTCTCTTACCATTCTCAATGGGGTTGGAAAACTGGTCCTTGGGTTCTGGAAGTATTGCACGGAGAGTTCCAAGCCCTTAATTATGGCTGTCAGTTTCTATCTCAATTTTAACCTTAGGCACTTCTAACTGAGTATCACCCTCTTGCAGATTAAATTTTGTGCCTCTGTGTTCTTGGATATCCATCAAGATCACAGTTTAACTCCACCCAGACATGGCTAACTTTATAACTGAATATAAGGGGATAATTGAGATTCTGAAGGATTCAGAATTTCTTGATTAGGTAAGTGCACTCTGTTTACCACAAACTTTGTGTGACACGGTGTTTCTGTGATACTGGATCAATAACTTTTAGGACATGAAGTTAAGAGGAGAGTGAAGAACCAATCCAGACTGCTCTCATTAGGTTTTGCTAACTTGATACAAGCTAGAGTCATCAGGGAAGACACACTTTAATGGAAAAAGTGCCTTCATTATATTAGCCAGTCAGCAAGTCTGTTGGGGAATTTTTCTGATTGATTGATAATTAATATCGGAAGGCCCAGTCCATTGTTTGTGGTTCTAACTTTGGGTAGTTGGACCTAGATGGTATAAGAAAACAGGTTGAACAAGCCACTGCAGGGTAAGCCTGTAAGAAGGGCTCTTCTATGGCCTCTATTTCAGTTCCTGTTTTGAGTGAAAAAGGAATAAAACTTATGCCAAGGAAGTGCTGAAGCATGTGTAGGCAGCCCATATTGGATTTCATGGTCTAAGTTGATGAAGATGACTGACCAGATCTCTCTTTCCTTGTCTTGAGTGCCTGTCTGTAAGCTACCAGATGGAATAAATCCTATCCTTCACAAGTTCTTTCAGGATATTGTGTTTTATCACGAAAATATAAGCGTAACTAGTACAGAGACAATGCCTTGTCACTTTATCAAATGTGTATTCCCCTTAAACCCTCCTGAATTTTCTAAATTCCAGTGAGCCATGGAGGGGAGCACCTGCATCAAGGGAATGCTATTTTTTTTTCTATGAGAGGAGAAAGACTTTTGGACTTAAGAGTTTTCTTACTTTGGGTTTTCTGACTCTTATTCTATGCCAGAGCTCTTCTTAGAGAAGATATCTGAGTTACCATTTACCTTAAGAAAGGCTGGGTTAGGGTCCTTACCTGAGACTTGAATATCAAGGGGATTACTTGATGTTGACCACATCTGAGTATTATTCATAAAACAGCCATAGCATCTGAATGTCCCGTTGTGGTTAGCAGTCACAGAACCCAGAACAAAATGAGCCTGAAATAGCATGTTGGTTAGTTGCTGTGAGTCCAGTGTCCATGAGAGGTTATATTTTCCTTCCTGGATCAGAATGAATCTGTCAAACCCCAGTGATGAGATACACTGCATGGTTATGCACTCTCCTGAAGTTACAGCAGGGCTGGGCCAGACGTACAGGCTTGGTTCATCATAGGCTCCTGGAATACAAGGGGCAATGTGTGAAATGAATTCAAGCTACCTACATTGCCCTGCAAGTTTGGGCTCTGAGAGAAGCTCCCCTGGAGAGCTGAACTCCTGAGGCGAGAGATTTGTTGGCACCCATTAGTCTCCACTCACCTGTTAGTACCAGCACAAGGGTGTCACTGTGCTCTGACAAGCCAGCAGGACTCTTATAGTAACACTTGTATATCCCTGCAAAGTCCTTTGACATTTCGTCAATGTGGAACTTAGCCTTGTTCTTCTGTTCCAGAGGGAACTGTCTGTCCCAAGGATCTATGCTTCCCTCTTTATGCATATAGTACTCCTGGGCCTCCCAGGACCCCTGACACCAAATAATCACAGGCATATGTTGAGCAATCACAAGGCCCGGCTCAGCCCAGATGGTGGGCTTTTGGAGGATTCCTGCAAGAAACTCAAAGGTTGAGTCCCAGTATGTTCTCCTGCTCAGACCCCAGGTTTTAATAGAGAGCATTCACAGAAATTACAGCATTATCCACATACTCTTTTCTTTACGTTCATCACAAAGAGTTGATCCAGATGGCAGAAAAAGTAATTTCTCGTCTTTAGAATGAGGAATAAAATCTTGGAATGGATGAAGACACTCACCTGCCAGCACTGCAGTCTTGCGTCCCATACTCAGACCTGGAAGAAAATTGTCTTTGAGTGTTTTATTTAATCTGAGAGTTGGGCTGAATCCCCCTGTCTCTCCATATGAGAACAGATTTGGCTTTGGAGTAGGGTTCCTTACAGACTTGAAGTCTACTCTCCCTCTTCATATCTCACCAAAACACAACAGCATTCTGAGCATCGGGGTCATAGTGAGTCTTGTTATATTTCTTGCTTGTGCTCCTGGGCTGTCTGGCCAGGTTCTGTAGAACCATCAGACAAGCTGTCTTCATTCTGAGGGCAGATGCTTCCTGTCATGTGTTTGCCACATCATTACTATCACCAGAAGGGGAACTTCTCTATTACCCCAGTGCAGGCGTTTGGTCAAATACCCAGGTCTCTGAAAAGTCTTTCTAAAAAAAAACTGAGTTTTTCTCTATTCTTCACAGATTTCCCCCTGTCCTGTGTGTTTTCTAAGCCAGGGAATGAACATCCACATGTCACAGCGTGTCATTTTACAAAGAGAAACAATTGCAAAGAGAAACAATTTTAGACCCCAAATGTTCAAAAGTGATGTTGGTCAATTTCAGCACAGTGTTCTAAGAAAAGGCTTATTTATGATATTGCAGTGTGAGGCCATAAACTCAAGGTGGCTCCATAGCCTCAAGTCAAATATTCCTTATTGCAGGGTTAGAAGCAGATTCTGCTCTCTTTCCTCCCTCAGCTCCTATGGACTTTCACATCTTTCGTCACAATGTTCTGATTTACTGCAGCCAAGGACAAGCATTTTCCAATTCTACTTCTTCTTATTTGTTTCTGTGAGACTGACTCTTTTGCCTACTTGTTTATATTATCAAGACTGTGAGACTGACTCTTTTGTTTGTATTATCAAGATGTTATATTGTGTGAAGACCATCTGACTTAAGTATCTAAGACCTCCTCTTAGATACTTAAGTACTCTCTGGCACCAGAGGTAATAAGTTCTGATTCTTGCCATAAGATTTAGACACTTTGGTTCTATTATTATGCTTGGAAGAGGAATTTTTAGTTTCCCATTTCAACTTTGGTGACTGTTTTCTTTTTCTTTTTTAATTTATTTTTATTGAGCTCTACATTTTTCTCTGCTTCCCTACCTGCTTCTCCCCTCCCCTTCAACCCTCTCCCAAGGTCCCCATGCTCCCAATTTACTTAGGAGATCTTGTCTTTTTCTACTTCCCATGTAGATTAGATCTATGTATGTCACTCTGAGGGTCCTCATCATTGTCTAAGTTCTCAGAGATTGTGATGTTTGGGCTGGTTTTCTTTGCTTTATGCTTAAAAACCACCCATGAGCGAGTACATGTGATAATTTTCTTTCTGTGTCTGGGCTACCTCACTCAAAATGATGTTTTCTAGCTTCATCTATTTTTCCTGCAAAATTCAAGATGTCATTATTTTTTTGCTGTGTAGTACTCCATTGTGTAAATGTACCACATTTTCCTTATCCATTCTTTGGTCGAAAGGCAATTAGGTTGTTTCCAGGTTCTGGCTATGACAAAGCTGCTATGAACATAGTTGAGCATTCTTTAGATATATATCCAAAAGTGGTATTGCTGGGTCTTAATAAGGTTGTCTCCTAATTTTCTGAGAAATTGCCACACTGACATCCAAAGGGGCTATACCAGCTTGCACTCCCACCAGCAATGCAGAAGTGTTCCCTTTACCCCCACAAACTCTACAGAATAAGTTGTCATCAGTGGTTTTGATCTTGGCAATTCTTACAGGTGTAATATGGCATCTCAGAGTTGTTTTGATTTTCATTTCTCTGATGACTATGAATGTTGAAAGTTTCCTTAAGTGTCTTTCAGCTATTTTAGATTCCTCTGTTGAGAGTTCTCTGTTTATGTCTGTACTCCATTTTTATTGGATTATTTGTTCTTTTGATGACAAATATTTGAGTTATTTGTATATTTGGTGATCAGACCTCTGTCTCAGTCTCTCTTCTTTCAACACCTCCTGAAACTTTCCAAGCCAATCTTCCTTCCAATTACATTTCTTCTTGATCATTAGAATTTTCATTTGTTCTGATTTAAGTCATAAGTCTGGTTGAGAATTATTCTTATAACTATCATCTTCTTGGAAAACAAGTTTTGTGTCTATAAGCATTTGGATTGGATGATCAAGATGTATTTGAAATAGGTAATCTTTAATTACCTTCTATGTTCTAGGTCATAATACATACTTAAGAACACATTCCTGAATTTATACATCTTTTTAAAGATTTATTTTATTTTTTCACACCCTCCACAACTTTTGTTCATCTGTGTGTGTGTCTTTGTGTGTGTTCTGTGGGTAAAGGTGTTCTAAGATGTCAGAAATGTTTGATATTTTTAAACTGGCATTAAAGACAGACAAGATGATTATAACTGAACTTGTATCTTCTGCAATATTAATCAATGCTCTTTAACACAGAGCTATGTTGAACCTCATCATGAAATCTCTCTAAGGACAGCACTGTCACCAAGACACCCTCAGTCCTCATAAAGTTGCTTCAACTTTGGCCCACTTTTTTGTTTTATGTATAGAGAAGGAAAAATATGATTTATGTGACATTGGTGAGTGCAATTCATATAAATTGAAAACAACATAGGTGTAATAATTAATTTCATGTCTTTCTTTACATTTTCTGGGCAACATACCTTATTTTCCTGCACAAAGATCTGAAAGAATAATTATATAATTGTAAAATTGGCATTAAGAGATATAATTAAGAGGATAAGTATTACCAAAGAATGGTTTTATAGTTCTGTAAATTTGTAAATTACACATGATAATATTTTTGTTCATGGCCAACTATGAACTTCATATTTGTAGGCATGTAATGCAATAGTGCATGAAGCTAACAAACCCTAAGAAAAAATAATAATATGTGAAAATAAGAAAAATAATAAGAAACCAATGACGACAAAACACAGATTAAAACTGAACCTGTTGTTTTGACATAAAAATGGCAAAGCCTCAAGTAAATCAAACAAATAAAGTTTATATAAGAATAAATCAATATTCCTAGAACTGGTTTCTGGAATTTTGTTTGCAGATTTTATGGAAACAGATAACATACCAGGGAAGGAACCACTTCAATGATACTTGCCTATTTACTTTACCTTTAAGAAAATTCATATATATTTCTTACTATGTCATATACAACTGTCTCCATTTCTGTCCCTTCCTCTAAATTTTATGCCTTTCCTCTACACATACAATTGATTCCACAGATAAGCTGGCCATGTGTTACTCTGTCTTGTTTGTTAAGCTACCTTCCAAAGTTAAGTAAGACTAATGCAGAAAAAAAAACATTTGTGTGCAGCCTAAAGACACCAAACACTTAGGAACATGAAGATAAAGAACAGATACCAGTGCTGTGGGCTCATGTTTGTTGACAGAATATGGAGAAGTTGCCCAGAAACTGTAAATATGACTCAACAGGAAGAATATACTTCTGAAATCTATTGCAAAACCTGTAACACATAATGCACACCATAATAACACCAGAACAGTCCATACATTAACATATATGTGTTGAGATATATTCATATATTGAGATATATGATATTGAATTATTTAGTACACTTTGTGCATCTGTAATATAATTACTTTGTATATCATAAGAGATTAAAACATTTGTTACATTGCAAAATGAAGCAAATCAAAAATATAAATAATTTAAATTGTCAAGAACAGATAATGAATATACAAAAAAACCCTATAAGGCCCAGAATGAAGCAACCCTTAGACACTATGTTGTGCTGAATCTACTGACTTCCATTTCCCATATGCCCAGCTACTTTGTGTGTACTCCAGGCATTAAGTATGGACACTAAGTTCTGATATTCTCTTTTTCATTCTTCATAAAAGGACTAGGAGAATATCTACTTTCAGAACTGAAACACAGCCTGGGAGAAGAAAACAGAAACAGAGTCAGTAGCAAACATAGAACGAATTTTAACTTCAGGCCCAGAAGTCACTGAATTGAAGGATTAAAGATGAATTTCAAGAGGAGCTCTCAGACATGAATTAACATGGATCTGAGAGTAAGTCACACTTTTAATCCTCCAAAGCATACTGCTTTTTTGTCAGAGATGTCTTCAACTAAGGCTTTCTGGATGTTGTGATAGTCTCAATATCATATAGGTAGAACTGTTCCTCAATATCCTCATATTAGTAGAGATTGGTATATGATAATCTCAGCTCAAAATTGTAAAAAGTTCCATAGTCTCTGAGAAAAGTGAAAGCTATGTACAACTTCTAGGGATCCCAAGCATCTTATGGAAGCTGCTGATACAAGCCTTTGTTCTTTTAGTGATGTTGGTGTAGCCTGTCCACATCACCTACAGCAGAGGCCTCAGAGTACTTGGATCTCTCATCCTTTTTAACCCATTTCATATTTACCATTCCATCTTTCTTCTTTCTCATATAGACTCTCTTCACTGGTTTATGACTCATAGCTGGCTTTTTAGAAATAAAAGTGATATGGGTGAAGGATTTATATATGGCCTATGTCTTTAATTGGAATTGGCTACTCTTTTAATCATTTCCTGAAATTCATTGGTTTGGTGCACTATTATTCTTTGATTCCAGATTCATTGAGTTTCATCACTTCTCATTTAAGAAATAAGGAAACATGTCAATATTGACATCCCTGTATATAAAGTGAAACAAAGTAGAAATATTCTCCGCTTTATAGAAAGGGTTGCTTTGGGGGGAAGTAGTGAATAATTGAAAGTGATTGCACAACTTAATCAAATATGTGAACTACCATAAGTCTCATGAAAGAAATATTGAGAGAATAAAGAAATTTGGGAGTCAAGGAGGCATTTGTGAGTTGAGGAGTGGATGCAAAGCTGAGAGGACAATAGTACTGGACATGGGTAGGTTACTGACTTTATCTAAATGAATGACTTTATGAGGTAGAGATGAGAATCCTGTAGTATCATGAGCAGAGAACTTGTAACCCGTGTCCTTTACCATATCATTATATTCAAAGATTGTGTAAGGATGACAAAACCAGTTATTTTCCAAGTGTAATCTACCTAATAAGAAAAGTATCATGAAACTAATGCTTTTCTTGACTTTAGGGAAGGAATTCTCAGTTCAGATAGGGAACATGAGTATTCAAAATGTCACTGTAACTCATTATATCACAGAGAACAGGTTGTTATGGAGATATGTTGTGGTGGTAGACTGGATGAGTTTTCAAGAGAATATTATCAAGTTACATTATATACATTTAAAAAATTATCTCATCTTCATTGGAGCCTGATATGGGATTCCCTTCTGCATACTATTAATGTTTTATTGTCATTGGTTAATAAAGAAGCTACTTTCAGCCAATGGCTTAACAGAATATAGCCAGACAAGAAGAGATGTAGAGAGACAAAGAAGACAGTCAGGGAGTTGTCATGTAGCCACCATCAGCCATGTGGCAATACATTGACTAATAGAAATGGGTTAATTCTAGATGTAAGAGCTACTAGAAATACACTTAAGCTATTGGTCACACAGTATTGCAATTAATACAATTTTTTGTGTGATTATTTGGGGAGTCTGGATGGCCAGGAAATGAACAGGCAGCCTCCACAAAGAGACTGGCATGTCAAATCCACTTCAAACCTGAGAGAGTTTGGAAAGAAATTTTAGACACACACACAAAAAAAAGAGTTTAATTCAACTTCTTGCTCTGTTTGTCAGAGGCAAGCAGAGACATGGTTCCTTTAGGTTTTCTGATTTAGCTTTAGTGGCAAAAATTTGCACAGCTTCTTTAAACATGGTGCCTTCCTGGTTCACCGGCTCAAAAGGCTCTGACTCTTTCAGAAGGTCTGGCTATGGAGCATTTAAATAGGGTTTTTAAGCAGAGTGATAAAACTTGCTTAATGGCAACATAGACCTAATGTGTGTCTGAAAATGGGTCAGTGTGCATGGCTCTCAGAGGCAGCAAACATGCCTCCACCATGTTGGACTACGGAGTTGGTTCTATCCATACCCACATAGCATTAAACAAAAATGTGGTCCTGGACAGAAAAAGATTACAGATACACAATGAAGAAAAATTCGGATAAAAAGACCACTAAATAGGACATAGTGAGTTTTAAAAATGTGCATACACTTGGGAGAGAAGAAAAAGAGTATAAAGAGTTATAAAAAGAAGAAAATGGTTTTTAAAAAATAAAAAAAAACTTTAAAGAAACAGTGAAAAGTTGTAGAAAAATAATAGAGTAAGAAAAATTAGCCATGTAAAGATAGAATATACACAGAGAGTTTGTATTATGCATATTATTGTGTTTTCTTTGAATTTTTTAACTGTGAAGGAGCTAAGTACAGAGAGACATCTCATTGTGTGGACTTCTAAGCTAAACCAACATATATATTGTTAAAGTATCTTGACTTCAAAATTTAGGTCTAAGGATTTGTTGCTTTGGAAAAGAGGTTCTTCTTTTATTTCCTCAGAGGATGAGAACCTGTGGATTCCTTCCTGACTAATATTGTTTGATAGTCCAAGACCCCCCAAAAGGTCTCCATGAATACCCCCTAAAATTACTTCACCCCCAAAAAAGCAGGAAGCAGTTTGAAGAGAACTATAACCAAATTCCTAAATATTGTTTATTTACATTTAAAGGGGGATATGCTATAGAGATGGATACTTTGCATTGGTATGGATCTTGGTTTATTGATTACAAAAGATTAATTTTTTCTATGTATATTTCTTCTCTTTATAAATGTTTTGTGTTTATGCAACTCAATTAAAATATATAATTAAAAATATAGGTTAATAGATAATCATCAATAATAGTTAAGCTTGTACTCATATTAGGCTTTCTACATGTATAGAGACATCAGTTAGATAGATATTCCGCAAACCTTTGAAAGACCTTCAGCATATGGCATTTAAAATGTTTAAAGAACTTAGGAGTTTTCATGACAATAAGAAACATCTGCTCCTAGCAGCATCAATCTACTTGAAGAAGAAAATGGCCATTGAAGGGACTCCTTATGGAGTTGGTTAGCTATTTGGGCAAGAAACTGCTCTTGTCTATACTTCTTGAAGTTATACTATATGAACTAGAAATGACTACTGAACTTGCCTAAAGGTGAGATGATCATTCAGGGTTCCTGCTTCATGAAAGAACAAAAAGAGTCTGCTAGACATTTGGCAGGACTGGAAGAGATGTAGAGAGAGAAACAAGGCAGAGCCATGAAGATGCCATGTAACCAGTGCTGGAGGAGACAGATGCCACAAATTTATCCAGTAAGCCACAGCCATGTGGGATACACTGATTAATAGAAATGAGCTTATGCCCAACAGTGGTATTGCTGGATCCTGAGGTAGGATGTTTCTCTGAGAAACCACCATACTGATTTCCAAAGTGGTTACTCAAGTTTGCAATTCTACCAGCAATGGATGAGTGTTCCCCTTACTCCACATCCTCTCCAGCATAAGCTATCATGAGTGGTTTTGATCTTAGCCATTCTAACAGGTGCAAGATGGTATCTCAGAGTTGTTTTGATTTGCATTTCCCTGATAGCTAAGAATGTTGAACAGCTGAGATTCTTCTGTTGAGAATTATCTGTTTAGTTCAGTGCCCCATTTATTATTGGGATACTTAGAATTTTAATGTCTAATTTCTTGAGTTCTTTATATATTTTGGAGATCAGACCTTTGTCTGATGTGGAGTTGGTGAAGATCTTTTCCTATTTAGTAGGCTGCATTTTGTCTATTGACTGTGTCCTTTGCTTTCAGAAGCTTTTCAGTTTCAGGAGATTTCATTAATTTATTGTTGCTTTTAGAGTCTGTGCTACTGGGGTTATATTTAGGAAGTCTGTTATATTTAGGTCTCCTGTGCCCATGCATTGAAGACTACTTCCCACTTTCTCTTCTACCAGGTTCAGGGCGGTTGGGTTTATACTGAGGTCTTTAATCCATTTTGACTTGAGTTTTATGCATGGCAATAGATATGGATCTATTTTCATTCTTCTACATGTTGATATTCAATTATGCCAACACCATTTGCTGTTGAAGATGCGTTCTTTTTTTGACTGTATAATTTTAGCTTCTTAGTCCAAATTTAAGTGTTCATAGATGTGTGGATTAATATCCGGGTCTTCAATTCAATTCCATTGGTCAACATCTCTGTTTTTATGGCAATATTAAGCTGTTTTCATTACTGTAGCTCTATAGTAGAGCTTGATGTCAGGGATGGTGATGCCTCTGGAAGTTCCTTTATTGTATAGGATTTTTTTTAGCTATTCTGATTTTTTGGTTGTTTTTTTTTTTTCATATGAAGTTTATTATTGTTCTTTCAAGGTTTGTGAAGAGTTGTGTTGGGATTTTGATGGGGATTGCATTGAATCTATAGATTGCTTTTTGGTAAGATTGCCATTTTTACTATATTGCTCCTTCCTATCCAAGAGCTCGGGAGAGCTTTCCATTTTGTGGTGTCCTCTTTAATTTCTTTCTTCAAAGACTTAAAATTCTTGTCAAATAGGTCTTTTACTTCTTGGGTTAGTGTTACCCCAAGATATTTTATGTTATTTGTGGCTATTGTGAAAAGTGATATTTCTTTGATTTCCATCTCAGCTTCTTTATCATTTGTGTATAGGAATGCTACTGAATTTTTTGAGTTGATCTTATATCCTGCTGCATCACTGAAGGTATTTATCAGCTGTAGGAATTCTCTGCTAGAGTTTTGGGGTCACTTATGTACACTATCATATCATCTGCAAATAACAAACATTCTACAAAAACATTTGCTGAACTATGTTCATAGCAACATTATTTATAATAGCCAGAACCTGGAAACAACCTAGATGACCCTCAAATGAAGAATGGATAAAGAAAATGTAGCACATTTACACATTGGAGTACTACTTAACTTTAAAAAACAGTGACATCTTGAATTTTGCATGCAAAGGGATAGAACTGGAAAATACTACACTGAGTGAGATAACCCAGATCCAAAAAGATGAATATGGTATGTACTCATTCATAAGTGGGTAATATCTATAAAGAAAGAATATTGAGTCTATAATTAATGATCCTAGAGAAGCTAGGCACTAAGGTGAACCCAAAGAAAAACATGTATAGACCCACCTGGAAATTGGAAACAGACAAGAATTCCTGAAAATATTGGAAACATGGGGCATGGGGAGAAGGAAGGGTAGAAAGGAAAGAGAAGGGGTGAGAATGGGAGGGTTGAGGAGAACTTGAGGGAATGGGATAGTGAAGATGAAGAAGGACAGATATGAGAGCAAGGAAAGAGATATCTTGATTGAAGGAGCCATTATAGTATTGGTAGAAATCTGTCTCTACAGAAATCCCCAGGAATCCACAAGGATGACCCAGCCTATGACCCTAAGCAATAGAGAAGAGGGGGTCTGATCCTTACTTGTCGTACAGTGAGATTGATGATTGTCTTAAATATCACCAAAGAACCTTCACCTAACAACAGATGGAAACAGAGGCAGAGACCCACATCTGAGCACTAGACTGAACTCCCAAGTACAGTTGAAGAGTGGAATGAATGAGAATATGAGCAAAGAGGTCATGACCATGATGGGTTCATCCACTGAAACAGTTTTCCTGGGCTAATGGGGTGCTCACCAACTCCAGCAGGACTGGGAAGGAATAAGAAGAGGACCAAACTAGTCTCTCTAAATATGGTTGACAGTTGTATGGCTGGGGCAGACTGATGGGCCACTGACAATTGTAGCAAGGATGTAAGCTGCCTGTTCCTCCTGGCCACCCAATTAGTTCACACCCAAAATGAACACACCAAAACTGTATTAATTAAATCACTGCCTGTTCCATTAGCTCTAAATTCTTATTGGCTAACTCCTTCATATTAGTTTAACCCATTTCTATTAATCTCTATTATACCAAACAAAACAAAAGTGCAAAATACTACATTGTAGTTTCTAGAAATTTATATACACGTACAGCATAGAACAGACTCAGAAAGTTGTATTAATATAATTTGTTGGTTTATATGTATATATAAAAACAATGGATAGTAAATAGAAGGCCCTGAGTATTAGAATGAATTATACAGATGAGGGATATTAGAAATGTTGTCAGGGGGAGTTGGAGGGAAGAAATGACAAATTTATAATTCAGTTTAAAAACATAAAATGTAACTTTAGAATCAAGCATACTTAAAGCAAAAACCAAAACCCACTGTTTTGCTTTTAGAAAAAAAAACATGATGTAAACATATAAAATGGGGAAGTTTAACCTTTAAATTAAAAAAGTAAAGTTTCTAATTGATCTAAAACTACTCTTCCTTCTCCCATATGTTAAGTTGCTTCTGCTAAACACCTTAAACACATTTTATTTTTTAATAAAGCAAAATTAAAAATATTTAATATAGGAAGAAATATTTGTTATTCTTTGATCACTTCATCCAGACATGCAGTGAAATAACATTTTCACCCCACTTACTATGTTCCCTCTGCAGCTTCTCCAAGATCCCCCTCAGACATCACTTTCACAACTTTACATTCTATTTGTTTAATAAGACTCTGAAGTCTTAAGTACTTCACTCATGTGCATGGGTGTGGGACCATCCACTGTAGCATGGGAAACCGACCAATGGCCACACCATTTGAAAAGAATTATTCTCTCTTCCCTAATAGCTATGAATTGTGAAAAGTTCCTTAGAGAGGGATGGGACTGAGAGAGCATCTCCCACATCTATAGAGGGCATATTGATTGGCTTGATCCATGTGAGATTGAGGGTGTGATCACTGTCCATGTCCAGAAGATGATGTTCCTCAACACCTTCCAGACTTTAATTCTCTGCACCTCCTCTTAAGATAGGAATAAATTTGATAACAGTGCATACAATTTAACTAAAAGGGGTCAAAGATCTAGGTCTAAATTGGCATGGGGGGCACATGCCTTCAATTCCAACATTCTGGCAGTAGAGGCAGGTGGATCTCAGTGAACAATTTCCAGAACAGACAGGGCAACGTAGACCCTGTATCCCAAAAATAAATAAATAAATAAATATAAGTTTTCAGGAATATACTGCCCAATTAGATAAAATGGGGGGACGTTAATGTTCATAACCTCAGTTCTCACCATGTGATTTAGAGATTAAATCACAGTACTTCATAAAGTTGTGCATTATAAAACTTTAAAACATTTTTTTAAATATTTATTTCTTTATTATGTATACAATATTCTGTCTGTGTGTGTGCCTGAAGGCCAGAAGAGGGCGCCAGACCTCTTTAAAGATGGTTGTGAGCCACCATGTGGTTGCTGGGAATTGAACTCAGGACCTTTGGAAGAGCAGGTAATGCTCTTAACCACTGAGCCATCTCTCCAGCCCTAAAACATTTTTAAATGCTAAATTTATTTTAAAAGTTTAAAATAATTTAAATTTTTTAAATATTTATTTATTTATTTATTAGGTATACAAAAATTTTAAAAGTTTACTTCAAAGGATCCCATCAAGAACAGTAAAAGACATTTAAAATAGAGAAAGTATAGCAATTATATGCCTGGAAAGTGATTGCTATTCATGATACACATGCCAATCTTACATCTCAATGACAAGCATGTAAACAATTCAGCTATAGAGGAGCAAAGGTCGCATAGATGTTTATCTAAGAAAGACAGGAATGTCTCAGAGTGGGAGAGTGGAATTACCACTTGGAGAAAGCTCAGCCCAGCATTCATGGTGCTGGACTACTTAATGTCCACTAGGAGGCAGGAATGAACATCATGAAACTATAATAACCCAAAGTGTCCAACAGGAATGCTCATGAACTAACGAGAGCATAAAATGCTGCATCTATCAAAGAAAAAACTTCTCAGCTGTTCAATAAGTCATACAGAGAATTACTATGTAATTCGCTAATTCCACCCCAAGTGCCTACAAAGAAACCATGAAAACAAATGTTCATCCGTGATCTGAATGTGGCTGAAAATGGGGGCTGACTGAGAAGTCTTTGATAAAGGCACTGGTACTTGTTTCTACTGCATGTACTGGCTTTTTGGGACCCTAGTCTATTTGTCTATTTGGATGCAAAGCTTCCTAGGACTGG
>NW_026068299.1:202700-213058 GCF_014885135.2 Alexandromys fortis
CCGGTTTTAACCCAGGCTTTTTCAGACCCAGGCCAGCTGGCCTTGGTGAGTTCCCGATAGAACATCCCCATTGTCTCAGTGTGTGGGTGCACCCCTCGCGGTCCTGAGTTCCTTGCTTGTGCTCTCTCTCCTTCTGCTCCTGATTTGGACCTTGAGATTTCAGTCCGGTGATCCAATGTGGGTCTCTGTCTCTGTCTCCTTCCATTGCCTGATGAAGGTTAATATTCAGGAGGATGCCTATATGATTTTCTTTGGGTTCTCCTTCTTATTTAGCTTCTCTAAGAACCCGAATTATAGGCTCAATGTCCTTTATTTATGGCTAGAAACCAATTATGAGTGAGTACATCCCATGTTCATCTTTTAAAAAGACTGCAAAAGGATATAATATTACTTATTACTTAAGTAAACAGGTAGTGCATTGTAAGCAACTTCCAAAACTCTAGAGTTTATGAGTATGTGGTTGACTAAAATCCACTTAAAACCTGAGATGTCTTGAAAAAGGAATTGTAGATACAAAAATGCAGAGTTTAACACAGCTTCTTGCTGCTTGCTGGTGGTGTGCCTCAGCTTCTTTAAGAGAGGTTTTCCTGATTTATTCAGCAGTAGCAAGAAAAAAGATGTGTAGTTTTAAAATGGCTCCCTGTGCTGCCAGGGCAAACACTGACTATAGAGCATTTGAATGGCATTTGTGGACCCAGTGTTTGTGTGCCCACTTGGGGTCAGGAGGAAAGTATCTGAGACCATGCCCATGGCTCAGCACTTCCCACCTGGGCAGGTGATAGGATCAGGTCTACTAGGCTTGCACAGGCAGGAGAGCAGGAGAGATTCCAGCCATCATACACTGAGATATTTCCAGGCTGCGCAGTACTCTGCATGGTTGGGTTGCTAGGCTCTACTGCAGACATATTGTTTTGGTTATTATTGATTGTGTTTTATAATGATGTCTTGCCATCTGTATTTATGATGAATATAATTCAAGCTGCTGATATATGACCTTACCTTTGTTCGGTGGATGCTTTTTTCCTTGGTTTCTGTTGCACTGTCTTGTTTTTACAAGTGTGCGGCAGCTGTATAACACCTTGTGGGTAGTTGTTCTTGGATCCTTCCAGGTATGGCTTCCTTGTTGTGGGTAAAATATGTTTCTAGGTATTGGAAACAAAGAATGGAGATGGGCTAGGGATCCTAAGAAGGAACACAGGATTATAGAATGGTACTAAGCCAGAATATGGTGAGTTCTTTGGAAATGGACTAAGTCCAAAGCTATAAGAAAATAAAAATTCATAATATTATAAAAATTCATTAATTCATCATGGAATGTGCAATTGCTGAGACTGGTGACAGATACCAATTTTTCAGAATACTGTGACATGATGAGTAAGTTCCTGTTTCCCATAAAGCTGATACAATTGATGAGTGACAAATATTAGTAGATTCTAATTCTTAGGTCCTCAACTTGGGTATAAGAGGGTAATGCCAAATGCTGGACAATTGTGGGTGAATGGGTGTACTGATTCCTACAACTATGCAAATCAATAAAATGGTTTTATTCTTTTGAGGTTGTTGGTCTTTCTCTTTCTTTTTTTTGAAAAGTCTCTTTCTGTAGGCTTGAGTGTTCTAAAACTCACCATTTAGATTAGATTTGAACTCACAGAGGGTCACCTGTCTCTGCCTCTGTGTGTTGATACTAAAGCTGTTAACCATTAGTTTGGAAAATGGTTTTATTTTACAGGTGTTCTCTATATTAGTGAAGATTATTTTTCTCATTTTCTGCATTTCTTAGTTGTCTATAGTTACCTGAAAACATATACTTTTAATAAATAAAATTCATTTATATGCATCTCACAAGGATCTTACTTTATTTTAAGGACCAAAATGGGCAAGAAGTTTAGGGAAGCAACAGGTCTCAGAAGCAAGAAAGATTCAAAAAAGAGATGCAGTGAGATCCAGGACTATGAAGTTGCACATTTAAGCAAATCCTATGGACAGATACCTGAAGCTGGAGATAGAATGTGATGGTTCATTTCAACTCCCTGATGTGAATTGAAGAAAATTAATTTGTAACAGAGTCCATACCCATATATCTCATGGGATATTGTGAGGCCTTGGTCTTTTTTTTATTTATTTATTGAAAATTTTTGCCTCCTCCTACTCTCCCCACTCCCCTCCCCCTCCCTCTCCAGTCCTAAGAGAAGTCAGGGTGCCCTGCCCTGTGGGAAGTCAAAGGCCCGCCCCGCTCCATCCAGGAGACCTTGGTCTTCTTGCATGTCAAGATTCGCCTAGGTGTCATTGACTGTGCCTCCTAGGTTCATGGAACCTAAGATGTGTGAGGACCTTCATTCCTTGTGCCAATATTCTCCAATGATTACTCCCAGTACAAACAAGATTACTCCAGCAAGGGCCATGCGGGTACCATTCCACACCGTGTAACTCTGAAGGGTAAAGACTGAAAGGGAAACAATAATAAGTAGTCAGTTCCTGGTGGGAAAAAACTCAGACTAAGAAATCTGAAAGAGAGTTATTGCTTCAGTTTTAAGTTAGAAGCCATCATCAGGCATGCCATTTACCCATGGGGAAGCTAATTTTAATAGAAAGGGGCCAATTTCACAGTGTCTGCTTGGACTCAAAGAAGAGGAATGAAGGAATGAGGGGTCTTTCCTTCTTTTTGGCTGGCTTTGGCATCCTGAGCCTTCACTTGATGGCCACACCATTCACAACTCTCTTTGCAATGCTTTATGTCTTGGTTCTGTTTTTCCTTATTCCTGCACCCTTAGATCACTGGGTACATACTCAGGCTCTCACACAGTAAGCAAGTGGGTTCCAGGGACAGGACCTGCTATGAAATTCTCGGATATTTGGTCATTCCTGTAAGGTTAATAGATATATTAAAGTTGGTTGTCTGAAATCCTTAGACTTATAATGCGATGCTGAAATTGGCTCTCCATTAAATTCTTCTCTCTGGATTTTTATCTCTCTGTAAACCATAAAGAAGGACATGCCTATAAAAATACAGGAATCTTACAGAACACCAAATAGATTGGATCAGAAGAAAACTTTTTGCTGCATAATAATCAAAACATGTAGAATAGGGAATAGAGAAAGAATAATATAATCTGCAAAGTAAAAGGCCAAGACATGTAAATGCAGACCTATCTGTCTCTCAGTCATGCCTCCATGTAACCAAAGATATAGGATATGGCCATTAAATATCTCTATTATGAGCTGGGAGCCATTATTCAGAGACCCAAATGCACTGAGACTCCACTTGGCACTCACAGAAGATAAAATCTTCTAGGACTGCCCTGTGTACAAACACCAAGATCGATATGATTTGGTAGCCATTTATGTGGCCATGCTGGACCTCCTTGGTTAATTTATGACACAGAAGAGAAGTTCATTGCACACAAAAATGTGACCTCATAGCATCATCTCCAACAACTTGGAGTCACCAGTCATTTCTTCTTTTTACTGTTCTTAGAAACCCCCTTTGCTTTCTCTCTGTCGTTCACATGTCCAAGATAACTTGGAGGTCTTAGACGGGTCACTGTGATATGAGATCTTCTTCTACTGTACCACTGAAGTCTTCTACTGGGTCTTTATCCAATGGTCTGCTTTCCTTTCTTTCTTATTCCATCAAGTCTGGAGACACTTATCAGTGGGTGAACCTTCATTTAATACCAAAGGGACAGGGGTCTGTTATCACCTGCTCCTGGATACCTAGGCAGTAGGCATACTCTTTCTATAAGTCCAGTGACTTTCCCTGTTAATCTTCCCTTATATACCTCCAGAGAACTTGGGAGGCCGAACAAGAGAGACCCTAAGTAGAACAAGTTGGTACTAGGAATTGGGTGTTTTTTTTTTTTCACTCAAACGATCAGGATTAAAAGCATGATTTCATACCTCAACTATTGAATTAGATCTTGTCATGATGGTAACCATGAGTAGCCATCACAAGTCAACCCCTTGATTACTTGACACACAATCATGACTCCTGGTGGTTTCATTCCTGGACTTAAAGTTCTGGTATTTATAAGAAAGCAGGCTGAGCATGTCATGATGAGCAACCCAGTAAACATCACCCCCATGGCCTATGCATCTGCTTCTTCCTTTGGGTTTCTTCCATGTTTGAGTCCCTGTCCTGATTGTCTATGATGATGAACAGTGCTGTGGAAGTATAAGCTAAATAAACCCTTTCCTAGTCAAGTTGCATTGGTCAATGTGTTTTGCTGCAACAATAGAAATCCTAAGGTAAATTGATACCTTAAGTGGGTTTTTTCCCCAATTTTAAGAGCGATGGATTAGCCTGGCAGTGGTTGTGCATGCCTTTAATCCCAATACCTGGGAGACAGAAACAGTCAGATCTCTATGAGTTTGAGGCCATCCTGGCCTATAAGAGCTAGTTCCAGGGCAAGCATAAAGACAACACAGAGAAACCCTGTCTCAAAAAACTGAGACATACACACACACACACACACACACACACACACACACACAGAGAGAGAGAGAGAGAGAGAGAGAGAGAGAGAGAGAGAGAGAGAGAGAGATCTGCATTAAAGGCATATTTTTCTATCTCCAAGATCTGAATTATATGCATTTAGGTTGAAAATCAAGAGCAACCATCATAGATAGGAATCAGGTTACCAGCAGCATGCACTTATTGAGCACCCACTGTATAACACACATATAATGAGTGGTGCATGGTATTCATGGAAATATGACTATGAACATATTCATTATTTTTGTGTTACCCATGAAGAGTATTAAACTTCTTTGTGCTTTGAGACACCCTACCCCTGGCATAACCCTTTTAAGGACTCAAAAGTCACACGTGGCCCACTAGCGAAATCTACTGTGGTTCCCACAGATAAGAGAAATAACTTTATTATTGGCATCATGTCAGACAACATGTCCACCATTCTTTACAGAATTTTGCAAAGGCTGACAACCAATAAGAAAAGAAACATACAATCCCAGGAAGGAACTCAGTCCCAATGTGATCCTACTGCCTGATGTGTTGCAGAGAACATCTAAGTACCTATTGCACATGTGCCATCTTCCACCCGTGCATGCACTCTGCCATTTTACAGGGGATGACACAAAACGGATCCCACCTGTCCTCTCTCACTGAATGGTACCTATTCCCTGACCTTGTTACTGAGGCAGAATCTTCAATGTCTTTAAAAAATCAGGAACTATCCCTCTATGCTTTTCTTCAAATCTTTGTCCATGTTCAAGTCTCAAGACCCTGTCTTGAGATTCCTTCCTTTCATGTATCTTATTGGAAATTTAATTATGTATGTCATCTACATGCATATAATATATTTATAGCTAGATATTACATATCATATAAGTAGAGTGTGTAATGATGTTATAATTAACCACAGGCATTTAGTCAGATAATAAATGAACTGAAGATGTTTTATGCCCTAGTGTCATAGTGTCTGCCTTGAGGTTGGTCCCCTGCATCATTCAAGGTAACCTTTCTGCAGTACTGCTGTCCAGAAGTTGTTTGCTTTATGTACCACGTGGGCATATGTGCAGAAGACTATTAATTCTAAACTGGTGTGAATAACATCTTGTTAATAAGATGGCACAAATGATAGATTTCTCAAAACACAGGTATCATACAACTACATGGACTCTGGATATGTTTCCTAGAGCAATGCCCCATTGTCAAGTGAAACATGGTTATATATTCACATGTAATATACATAAGTACAGCTAAGGTGCTGTGGATATTGATTAATGAGTTTCACTTTGTGTGCAATATTATACTTAGTGTGCAAGAATGAGAACCAGAGTTTAGATGTTCAGAAGTCACAGAAAAAGTCATGTGGACCTGACCTCCAGCCTCTAATCCAGTGTAGACGAGACATAGACAGAGAACCCTTAGAACAATCTGGCTAGACAGATTAGCCGCATCAGTGAACTGCAGGGTACGAAAGAGACACCTCAATGATGTGTAAAGTGGAGAACAACCAAAAAAGGCATTCAGCATCAATTGTGTACCTATACATAGATGAATGTATATGTCACATGTCAATACATGTGAATATGAAGACATGCTCACATCATATACCAATACGTAGGTGTGCACACTACATACATTCCCATGCAAAAAGTAAAGAATAAAATATTAAACAAAATTATATAATATTAACTTCTTTCATATATTTAAAATTTAAATATTTAATATATGATATTTATATATTAACATATAGATATTTAATACATATGTTAATATATATTTATTAGATAAATTGTTTACTTATATAATTTGTTCCTATACATTTTCTTTGAAGTACCATTTATAAATAACTATCTTAGAATAAATGACATGTGCCTGTATGTAGACTATAGTAATAAATAACATCTGTTAAATCATATATTATAAATAATAAATAGCATAATATGTTATTTAAAATGGAATAACATACATTATATCCAAGTGTAAAGATACATTATATTGTTGCATCAGTAATATTGCCTATAGGTTTAATTTTAAGATAAATATATTATTCAATAAAATTTAAGTTTCATATCTGAATTCTTAATGCATTTCTGTGAACCACTCACTCTATCTCTCCATTAATGCTCACAAGGGCTGTGTCATTTCTTGTCCCTCACTGTGAGTGTCCAGTTTGACTCACCATTCATTCAGTGCATTTAAAGTGAAAAGTTATTTGTTAATAATATCAAAGACAAGATGGTGATCCAAAATATTCAGCTTGGAAACACATCATGACATGTTCCAACACAATAGCCCAGAAGAGAACTCTGCACGTGACAGTATCCTCCTCCCCTCTATCTTTCCTCACCCTTTGTCCCTGTCTAATGTTCCACCTGCCTGAACTCAGAGCTTAGCCTCACATTAACACAGCCTACATCAGAGAGTCCATAACGACTCAGGACCACAACTCCCCAGAGGGTTGTGGCCACAGAGTACAGGAAACAATACAGCCAGATAATCAGAGGCAGGAGGAGTGAGAAAAGCTCATTTGCTATCACACAGCACCCCAGTCTGGCCACTTTTCATAGGGCACAGTCTTCTCATGTAACTTTCCTCTAAGAGATTCTTACATCCTAGACAAGCACAGATATTGATAAAGTCCTGTTAGCTGTCATTGACCTTGAGCTTGAAAAGAAGGTCTTAATCAGCTCCACGCAAAAGAGAATAATGTGTTTAGTGAGGCTCAAAGCACAAGAGAACAGCATAAAGGTATGTGCACTGTTGCAGGGACTGCTTCTGTGCCAGGGTCTTCAGAACTTGGTATTTTTGATCAAGAAAGTTAATTTTCTCCATTTTAAAAATAGAAAGGCCATTGGGATTTGGGGTTCATTCCTTTAATCCCCAAGATCAGAAGATAGAGGAAAGAAGATCTCAGTGAGATTAGACCAGACTGTCTATGTACAAAGTTCAAATACCAGCTTGGATTATATAAAGAGAACCTTTGTTGTTGTTTAAAAAACAGCATAACAAAACAACAACAACAAAATCCCATCAATGACATCTTGATCCTCACTCCAAAGCTAAGCAGAAGCTGGTTGGTACATTAACCCAGCATATAATCCCTATTAAAATACTACCCAAAAAGAGGCAGATCTTATGAGGACATCTTTATAGACCTTTTCTCCATACTAAGAAGTGATCCAAAAGGGGTAACTTGCCAATCACTCAATCCCAGACCCTGAGAAAGGCCTGAAATAACAAGACAGGAAAAAGAGGAAGTCAGACAGACCCCCTTTCAACATCTGCTATTGTGTGTTGATCTTTCCTTACTTTTGTCACTCATTCACTTTGTTTGTCATCACAGAATCAACACTGTGAAAGAAAGACCTGGGAGGATATGGAGGTGGAGTAAAAGTTTTTCCTGGTCCCTGACTCCTGACTAAACAGAGACCATTACATATGAAAATACCCCCAAAATAATAGTCCAGGCCTGCCCACCAGCCCTCCCTGGACCACATGACTTGCCTAATGACAGGAGATTACAGCAGAGGAGATATCTTTCTGTAGTCACCACAGGCTCAGACTCAGTGGAAGGAAAGAATAACTCAGCATGACCAATGAAAAGAGCAACTTGAAATGAGTCTACCCCACCATTGTGAGAATCACTCTCTCCCCAGTAATTAGGGACAGATTTGTATCCTAACACCCAATTTGTACCTGCATCTAGGTCACTCTTTGTGTCTGCTAAATCTAAATTTCCAGTGACCTGGGGCATATGGGCAGAGGGTACCTTGCTGATAGAGGTGAGAAAATAAGGTTTGGGGCTAAGAAAAAAACATAGGAAATAAGGAAGGGAATAGTAGCTAGGGTTAGAGTCCACAGACCTAGGAATAAACCTGGGGTCTCTGCTGAACCTGGGTTAGGAGACTTGGTAACATCTTCACTGGTCACCTTCAGCTCCAGGGTCTCACTGTATAAGGACCAATTGGGCTCTTTCTTATAGATACAGCAATAAATCCCAGCAGTGCTTTCGTTCACTGGGCCAAGGTGGAATCTTGCCTCTGTAATTGAAGGCCCAATATTCTCTTTATCCATGACTTTGTGACCTTTCTTCTCCAGACGGAATATATCATATCCACTAGGGTTTGAGCACACAAAAGCTACAAAATGCCCTTGGCGTATCACAAGGCCTGGTTCAGCTAAGATGGAAGGTCTGGGAAGAGATCCTAGGAGAGAGATAACAGAATGTCATTGTACACAGTCAGGACATTGCTAGAGTGCAGAACCAACTTTGACACACCATTCCATATTCTTACCAAGTTTAAAGTTCTCCAGATATGGTCAAAGTGCAACTTTATAACATCTTGACTTTTTCCATGAATTTTAATTCCCATCATATGACAATGAGGAAACTAAGTCTGGACACTTATTGGTCTAGCAAAGATCCACCCAAGGAAATCGCAGAACATCCTAGGCTGTACACATCTGCTATAGAGCCTGCTGCCTCCTTGTTCATTCCAAGTATATGTGCCTTTTCTAACTACAGGCCCTGTTATTGGGCCACTAAATGTCCATCTTCTTCAAACTCTCTGGATGTAAGATCACCCCCAATAAGAGACAAAATTTAAAATGTTCACACTTTTCTATGTTCAAAGTGATATGTAGGTGTACATTGAGGAACAAATGGATCAGACTCATACATTGGATCACATCATTAACTTGGCTTTTGTTGTGAGGATAACTAACTTTCATTAGTGACTATCCTGCTCTTGTAGTTTCTTATCCTATAAATGCATGGTTGCTAGACATAATGCACAATTGGCTTCCTGCCCATTCATTTGTAAATGAGATTTTGATGTGGGATTTCCTTCAGTATGCTATGACTACTGGCAGTGTACTGCTGCTCCTTTAAGAGAGGTTTTCCTGACTCAGCAGCAGAAAAAAATCCACGAGGCTTGGAAATGCCAGCTTTCTAGACCATTCTGCTAGCATGACCTCTGGCTCTTTCAGGAGGCCAAATATTTAAATGGGGTTTATAAGCTGCATATTACAAACTGCTTACTGGCTCAACATGGACTGGCTACATACTTGGAACTGGGACAATGTGCACTGCTTGCAGAGGTGGTGAATGGACTCCTCCACTATGCTGAACTGTGCAGAACAAGCAGAAAGTACCATGTATACCCTAGCAACGGTGCAGCTTAGATTCTTAAGAAGCACTTAGCATTTTTAGAAGCACTTCTGATCAGAAAATAATTACAAATATGAAACAAAGACAAATCCAGATGGAAAAGACCTCTAAATAACTCACACTGTTGGATAAATGGACATAGGCTTGGGAATGAGAAAGAAAAGAATATAGTGAGTTATAAAAATAAATGTGTTAAAAAATAAAACAAAGATTTTCCCAGGATTATTTTCCAGAAGACTGGAAATAATCAAACTGAGGGCAGAAATCAACAAAATAGAAACACAGAAAACAATCCAAAGAATCAATGAAACAAAAAGTTGGTTCTTGGAGAAAATCAATAAAATGGACAAACCCCTATCCAAACTAATTAAACGACAGAGAGAGAACACGCAAATAATTAACATCAGAAATGAAAAGGGGGACATAACCACAGACACAGAGGAAAGAGAATCATTAGATCTTACTACAAAAGCCTGTATGCCACAAAACTGGAAAATGCAAAAGAAATGGACATTTTTTTTAGATAAGTACCATATACCAAAGCTAAACCAAGACCAGGTGAATGATCTAAAAAGACCTGTTAGTCACGAAGAACTAGAAACTGTTATCAAAAATCTCCCTACCAAAAAAAGCCCATGACCAGATGGTTTCAATGCAGAATTCTACCAGAACTTCCAAGAAGAGCTAATACCTATACTCCTTAATGTATTTCACAATATA
>NW_026068299.1:213623-215056 GCF_014885135.2 Alexandromys fortis
AAGTTCTAGCAATAGCAATAAGACAACATAAGGGGATCAAGGGGAATCATATTGGAAAGGAAGAAGTTAAGCTTTCGTTATTTGCAGATGATATGATAGTATACATAAGCGACCCTAAAAACTCTACCAAAGAACTCCTACAACTGATAAACACCTTTAGTAATGTGGCAGGATACAAGATCAACTCCAAAAAGTCACTGGCCTTCCTATACACTAAGGATAAGGAAGCAGAGAGGGAAATCAGAGAAGCATCACCTTTCACGATAGCCACAAATAGCATAAAATATCTTGGGGTAACTCTGACCAAGGAAGTGAAAGATCTCTTTGACAAGTACTTTATGTCTTTGAAGAAAGAAATTGAAGAGGACACCAGAAAATGGAAGAATCTCCCTTGCTCTTGGATTGGGAGGATCAACATAGTAAAAATGGCAATTCTCCCAAAAGCAATCTATAGATTCAATGCAATCCTCATCAATATCCCATCAAAATTCTTCACAGATCTGGAGAAGACAATAATCAACTTTATATGGAAAAACAGAAAACCCAGGATAGATAAAACAATCTTATACAATAAAGGATCGTCTGGAGGCATTACTATCCCCGACTGCAAACTCTATTACAGAGCTACAGTATTGAAAACAGCTTGGTATTGGCATAAAAACAGAGAAGTCGACCAATTGAATCGCATAGAAGACTTTAACCCACAAACCTATGAACACATGATTTTCGATAAAGGAGCTAAAAGTATACAATGGGAAAAAGAGAGCATCTTCAACAAATTGTGCTGGCAAAACCGGTTGTCAATCTGTAGAAGAATGAAAATAGAACCATATCTATCACCATGCACAGAACTCAAGTCCAAATGGATTAAAGACCTCAATATTAGTATGAACACACTGAACCTGATTGAAAAGAAAGTGGGAAGTACGCTACAACACCTGGGCACAGGAGACCACTTCCTACGTATAACCCCACCAGCACAGACAGTGAGGGCCTCATTGAATAAATGGGACCTCCTGAGACTGAGAAGCTTCTGTAAAGCAAAGGACACTGTCAATAAGACAAATAGGCAACCCACTGACTGGGAGATCTTCACCAACCCCGCAACTGACAAAGGTCTGATCTCCAAAATATATAAAGAACTCAAGAAACTAGACTGTAAAAGGCTAATCAACCCAATTAAAAAATGGGGCACGGAGCTGAACAGAGAATTCTCAACAGAAGAAGTTCAAATGGCCAAAAGACACTTAAGGTCATGCTCAACCTCCTTAGCGATCAGGGAAATGCAAATCAAGACAACTTTAAGATACCATCTTAAACCTGTCAGAATGGCTAAAATAAAAAAAAAAAACACCAATGATAGCCTTTGCTGGAGAGGTTGTGGAGAAAGGGGTACCCTCATCCATTGCTGGTGGGAATGCAAACTTGTGCAA
>NW_026068299.1:215428-232312 GCF_014885135.2 Alexandromys fortis
TCTAGCCATAAATAAAGGACATTGAGAGTATAATTTGCGATCCTAGAGAAGCTAAATAAGAAGGTGAACCCAAAGAAAAACATATAGGCATCCTCCTGAATATTAACCTTCATCAGGCAATGAAAGGAGACAGAGAAAGAGACCCACAGTGGAGCACCGGACTGAAATCTCAAGGTCCAAATCAGGAGCAGAAGGAGGGAGAGCATGAGCAAGGAACTCAGGACCGCGAGGGGTGCACCCACACACTGAGACAATGGGGATGTTCTATCAGGAACTCACCAAGGCCAGCTGGCCCGGGTCTGAAAAAGCATGGGTTCAAACCGGACTTGCTGAACATAGCGGACAATGAGGACGACTGAGAACTCAAGAACAATGGCAATGGGTTTTTGGTCCTACTGCACGTACTGGCTTTGTGGGAGCCTAGGCAGTTTGGATGCTCACCTTACTAGACCTGGATGGAGGTGTGTGGTCCTCGAACTTCCCACAGGTCAGGGAACCCTGATTGCTCTTTGGGCTGATGAGGAGGGGGACTTGACCGGGGAGGGGAAGGGAAATGGGAGGCAGTGGCGGGGAGGAGGCAGAAATCTTTAATAAATAAATAAATTAATTAAAAAATTAAATTAAAAATCATCCTGTGAGATAACCCAGGGTTGAAAGGGAACCTGGAGTCTTTGAGAAAACAAATGAGAGTTTAAGAACATAGAGATAAATAAATCTAATAGGACAAAGGAGCCTGGATGTAGCTGAGGCAAGCCCAAATCACCAGATGTGAGAAACACATGGGTCTGATTTTGTCTCCAGATAAACTGTGAAGCCAGAGCCGCATTCCATCTCCAGGCCCAACTGAACTTGCTCTTCCAGTGCACCAGCCAAGACTAGGACATATGGCTCTCAATCTTCATCAAAGAGCTTCTTTGGTAGCACATGGAGAGCATTACAGCAAGCCTCAACTGGTCAAAATGCAGAAAATAGATGCTAATGGGGCCCATCCCTAGTGGTTATATCTATAGTATAATTCCATAGCTAGGGCTAATGGAACATCACAGAAGATGGAACAAAAAGATTATAAAAACCAGAGAACCAGGAAATCTTCTGTGAGAGTGTATTTTCCAGATATGATCAGAAAGCTACAGCCATGGTTCCTAAACAATATAAATAAATAATATAACTCTGAACAAAGACAACACCAATTGACATCCTAGCTTGGTAAAGAAAATCTCACAGGGCCGCTAGATGAAGAGCTACAAGTATTAAATATCTGTTGAGAGAGGGAGAATAAGTGTTCACCAGGAATTAGCCCTTTTATTGGTAATCCAAAACCAAGTGTCCAGCAGGAACAAATGTGGAAGGTAGGAGCTTTAAAAAAGCTAGCAGAAATTTATACAATGAGTAAGAAAGATTTGAGGCTGGGAATGGTTTTATGTGCATTTAATCCTAACAGTCAAAAACAGAAGCAGGCCAACCTCTGTAAATTCTATACCAACCTGCTGTATGTAGTAAGTTCCAGGCTAATCAGGAATATACAGTGAGAATCTGTATTAGAACAAAAGACTTAAATAACTAACAGATGTAAGAATTTAGTAGCAGGAATGAACAGGACCCAGTGATATATTGTTCATAAGAAGATGGAGAAATAGAACAAGTGCGACTTCTCATGGTCCTACTTTGGGGGTAGTCAATGCCTTGCTAAGAGGACACTAAAATTGCTCTGGGATGTGGGAAGAAATGTTTCACATGTAGTTTTGGTCATTCTGAAGAGTCATCTCTGCAGACAGCCTGTCATAGAGATAGATCATCATCACATTTTTCACATCATGGAATCCAGTAGACAAGAGACAGAAGCAATGCAACTGTGTTGAACAGATAAAGAGGTAAAGAAAATATGGTTTACACACATGTCATACTGGTCAACCTTCAGAAAGAAAATGCTGCTGTTGGTGTTAACCAGAGTGTATCTGGAGGAAGTTAAGGAAAATATACCAGTCACAGAATGATAAATACCACAGGATCTCACTTATTCATAGAATAAGGGCATTCATGTCAGGGATTAACAAAGTGAGGGTAGAATGTTTATCAGAGACAAAGAAGATGGGAGAAATGCATTTCTCAAGATCTACCATGGGTGACAGTGAAAGATTGTTTCTTTAAAATTTCCAACAATGGTAGATATGTAACATTTTCACACCTAAAATATGATGAGTATCAGGTGTGACAGACATGAAACTTAGTCTAATTTAATCACAAGGGGTATAAAAACACATCAAAGTAGAGTGTTGCATGCCATAAGTATAAACCTTTTAATTTGTTAATTAAAAACATTTTTAAACAAGAAATCCAAGGAAACAGGTAAAAAAGAAGATGAATGAAGGTTACTTATCTAGGGATATTTATGATGGCAGGAAATATTCAAGGGTCCCCCCTCCAGACCTCCCAAGTGCACATGATCCTCTCAAAATCTGACCATGGGTTCAGAAGCAATGAAGACATGACTCACTTTCCTGAGTCTTAATTATCTGTCCCAGGCAAAGCACTGAAAGAGAAATCTCAGTGAGAAAGACATTCCACCACATGGTTTACTTAGAGATAAGGCTCTAGGAAGAACTAAATGTATGTAGGGGGGCACCCAGCTTCCCATGGTTACCCAGCTATTCCTCTTCCATGTCAATGCCATAGTATAATTTTCCTTTTCACTCAGAAATAACTCTAAGATAACCTGAAGGCCAGAGGTAGAGACATAGACTCAAAATCCCAGCTCCCCAGCTGGTCTACATATTGAATTATTAATTGGCCTACAAAGTAAATTCATAGTCAACTGAATATCTTAATGAGACCATGTCTTAATCCAAAAGTAAAATGATGACCAGTATGAAGGGTAAAGAGGTTAACAAGCTCCCAGTTATAGCTGAGAAGCTATTGATAGTTGATGGCTTCTGGGGAGAAAGATTTAGTTTTCCTTAAGAATATGGCCTCCAGTAGGTTGACCATGCTCCTGCAGATAGCCCTACACCCTTGAGTATACAGGTAACACAAATTAGTTCATTGGTTTATTCTTTTCAAAACACAAATTTGAGAGAAGTATGGTGTGTTTCTGGAGTTAGGGGCAGATTGGGAGTAGGCTCAAAACTCATTGAGTGAAATCCTGAAATTCTCAAAAAGTATTTCAGATGTCTTTGATAATGAAGAATTTGTATACCATTATGCCCACAGATCAATTTATGAACCACTCCTTATCTGATAAGCTTCTACTTACGGTAGATAAAGATTAACACAAAGACCTATAATTGATCAAGGTGCAGAGAATAAGAGACTCCAACATACTCGGCTTTAAAGGGAACATACAAAAAACATATCTTCTCCTGCAAAGACTCTGGGATTGTTCCAGAAGAGAGGGTGAAATAATTGTAAGAGACAGAGGCAGTTGATGACTCGGGGACTATGTAGTCTTATGAACACAAGGCTATCTGTACATATGAACTCACAGTGGTTGTGACAGCATGTACAAGATTTGTACAAGCACAAGCTAGACCAAATATCAGATTTCAAAGGAAAATTAAGAACACACTACCCATTTAACCTTGGAGCTATTGGTAGTTCCTGCATCCTAGGAGAGGCAGAGTCCATTTACTTTTAGACTGTAGACACTGGAGTTGGGCATAATGACACATGTATTTAATGCTTTTACTTGGAAGGCAGAGGCAGGAGGAGTTTTAGGCCAGCCTGGTCTATTTTGGACAGCCAGTGATATATAGTGAGGCAGTGTCTTGAAAAATACCAAACAAATAAACAAGCAAACAAATATACCTCATCACAAGTCAACCATACGCCAGTGCTAGATCACACATCCAAGAATATATGAGCATCACAAATTGGTCATAATGGTCTTACAAAAATGAACACAAATTTGAGGTAGTAGGGAATTGGAATAGATCTTGGAAGAGTTAGAACTGAGTAATGTAAGCAACTCTCAAAAAGCTAATAATTGTATTTATGAAAAGAATCAAATACAGTGATCCAAAACCAAGCACTGGGCTGAACTCCTGGACTTCAGTGAAGAGAGGGAGAAAGGATCATATGAGCAAGGGTCATCAAGATCATGATGGGGAAAACCACAGAGAGAGCTAACCTGAGCTAGTTGGAGCTCCCTGACTATGAACTGACAGCTGGGGAAGCTGCATGGGGCTGATCTTGGCACTCTGAATGAGAGTGGCAGTTATTTGGGTTGATTTGTTTGTGGGGGCCATGCCAATGAGACCAGGACTTATCCTGCGTGCATTGACTGACTTTTAGAACTCCATTCCCTATAGTGATATACCTTGCTCAGCCTGGATACCCGGGGGAGGGGCTTGGTCCTGCCTCAAGTTGGCATGCCAGACATTGTTGAACCCCTAAGGGAGGCCTTATGCCCTCCGAGGAGTGGATGGGGGTAAAATCAGGAAGGTGTGGGTCAGAGAGAGGAAAGGAGAGGTATCTGGGATTGGTATGTAAGATTAAAAAATTAAATAAAAATTAACAAAAGAAAATTATTTCTTAGAAAGGGTACTCTTTAATGCATAACACCTGTGAACATAAAAAATAAAGAGAACCAAGATGAAGAGGATAAAATTCTGTAGTAGCATGCTTACCTAGCAGGCATTAGAACCTGAATTCCATTTCCAAAACACAGAAAATAAATGTCTCCAAGTCATCTTCCCTTCCATACATGCTCTTCCTAATTCCTTTCAAAGCTGAACTTTGCTGCTTATCCCATTCCTATTCCTATTCCTATCAATAATTCTGCATAAATATCTTCAAAATAGGGGTTGGGGTGGAGAGACTCTCCTCCCAGGAAGATTCAGAACCTGTTTGACCAGTTTCAGGCTCAAGTCAGGAATAGACTCCCTTTCCCAAATTACCTACCCCATCCTTCATTTCTTCCAAGACTCACCAAGGGCCAGCATGGTGTTAGGATGAAGTGACATGACTCAGGTTTCAACAGCCTGTCCAGGTTTGAAGCTGAAGCCTAGCAGTGAAAATAAGAGACAGGATGTGTGAACCAGGGCTTATCACAAGATTTCTTTATCAGTTTCCTCACACAAAGAGGAAGAGGTTTCTCCTCTGAACTTTCCACTCTTTCTCCTAGTGACCCTGAGAGAAGGTGTCAGATTCTAAAAGATATGTCAGGTCACTGAGCTTAGGTGTAACTGAGCTTATTCCTCAATATGGTTGTCTCTGTAAATATGGGAGACAGAGAAGAATAAGATTATACCTGTCATCCTAATTGTAAAAAGTGATGGCCATCTATCTTCAGGCAACAGATTTTAACAACCAAAGTTCATATTTCCTTGTGTTTAAAACAAGAATCATAAAGTATCCCCTAAGTGTATAATGTTATGATCTTGATAAGAACTCAACCGGATATTTCACATGTTAAATGTGTTCTGCTACTGAAAATGGCTTTCACTTTTAAACAATATTGAGTTATTTAAGTGTGTGTGTGTGTGTATGACACAGTGTGTGTGTGGGTTTGTGGGGGTGTTCAGAGAACAAATTGCAGGTGTCATTTCTCTTTTTCTACTAAATAGGTTTCAGAAATAAAGCTCAGGTTGTCAGGCTTCGAAGTATTGAAGTAAGATGTCTGCACTCATGGAATAATTGCAACATTATTCACAAGAACTACGATTGGGAAATACTTTCAAATAATGAGTGAAGAAAATGTGATGTATACACAGTAGAATAAAGAAGATAATGATGATACCGTGTATCTTTGTTAGGGTTTCTATTGATGTGACAAAACACAATGACAAAAATGCAAGTTGGAGGGGAAAGGGTTTATTTCTCTTACACTTCTACACTGCTATTCACCATTGAAGGAAGTTAGGACAGGAAATTAAGCAGGTAGAATCCTGGACACTGTAGCTGATGCAGAGGCCATGAAAGGTAATTTCTTACTGACTTGCTTCCCCTTACTTGCTCATCCTGCTTTCTCATATAACCCAGGACCACCAGCCTAGGGATGGCCCTCCCCATTGATCACTGATTGAGAAAAGGCCTTACTTCTGGATCTCATAGAGGCATTTCCTTATATGAGGTTCCTCCATCTCTGCTGGCTCCAGTTTATGTCAAGTAGACACACAAAACCAGCTAGTACGCCTCAGTGAAAATTTGTATGACTGGAACTTCAAGAAAAGACTTGACTCAGTGACACAAAGAATTCCAGAAGAGACAGATTGTTCCCTTCATCTGAGGTATGCTAAGTAGTCATATTCAGACCAGAAATGCTGTCCTATTCCTGCAGTCCATACACTTGGGAGGATGAGGCAGGAGGATTACCATGTGTGCAAGGCCTATCAGCAATGTATCATGAGTTCTGAGCTAGCCTGACCATATAATATCTGTCTCTGGAACTATAAAATAGACAATGAAGTCAAATTCATAAAAACAAAGTTTGGAATGTTGGTGACAAAAAGAAAAAAAATGTGAAAGTTGTTTTTCAGTAGGCCAAAATTTTAGTCAACTAATAGAATAACTCTAAGACAGTATAACGCCTATAGTCAAGAATACTGAACTGCATGGTTAATATATTAGGAAAACAGATTTCATTGTTTATTCTGTCTTATTGAGGTTTTCAATTGCTGTTATAATACACCAGGAGCAAAAATAACTTGGGAAAAAAAAGAGTTTGTTGCATTGCAGGTGTACTGTTAAGTCACTAATGCGAGCTTTCTCTGTTTTCTTTATGTGGGCACTTTAGTGCTATGAACTTTCCTCTTAGCAATGCTTTCATAGAGTCCCATAGGTTTGGATACATTGTGTCTTCATTTTCGTTGAATTCAAGAAAGTCTTTAATTTCTTTCTTTTTTGTTTATTTATTTTTCCATTCAAAAATTCCCACGTCATCCCTTCTCCCATTCCCCTCCCACTCCCCTACTCCCCCTCCTCCTTCTCCCTCCAGTCTTAAGAGAAGGCAGGGTATCCTGCCTTGTGGGAAGTCCAAGGCCTTCCCCCCCTTTATCCAGGTCTAGGAAGGTGTACATCCAAAGAAACCAGGGTCCCAAAAAGCCAATACATGCAATAGACACAAGTGCCAGTGCCATTATCAATGGCTTCTCAGTCAGCCCCCACTGTCAGCCACATTCACATGCTCGTTCAGTCCCAGTCCAAATGGCTATGGTGAGCTCTCATTAGATCAGGCACACTGTCTCAGTGGGTGGGAGCACCCCTCGTGGTCCTGATATCCTTGCTCATCTTCTCCCTCCTTCTGCTCTTCAACTGGACCTTGAGAGCTCAGTTCAGAGCTCCGATGTAGAGCTCTGTCTCTATCTCCATTCATCGCTGGAGGAAGGTTCTATGGAGATATTCAAGATATTCATCAGTGTGACTATGAGAGACAAGGCCAGTTCAGGCACCCTCTGCTCTGCTGCCCAAGGACCTAGCTGGGGACATCCCTGTGGACACCCGGGATGCCCTCTAGAGCCAAGTCTCTTGCCAACCCTAAAATGGCTTCCTTAATTATGATATATTCTTCCTTTCCTCAATCTCAACCCTCACACTCCAGCAAGCTCTCCCCAATCCTTCCCTTCTCCCTTCTCTCTTCCCCTCTCACCTTCCCCGCACCCTACCTGCACCTCCACCCTCATGCTCCCAACTTTTGCCTGCTGATCTAGTCTGCCTCCAATTTCCAGGAAGATCTATATATGTTTTTCTTTGGGTTCACCTTTTTATTTGGGTTCTCTAGGCTTGTGAACTATAGGCTAAATGTTCTTTGTTATGACTAGATCCACAAATGAGTGAGTACATACTATATTCATATTTTTGGTTCTGGGTTATCTCACTCAGAATAGTGTTTTCTATTTCCATACATTTGCATGCAAAATTCAAGATGTCATTTTTTTTTTTACCACTGAGTAATAATCGATTGTGTACCTGTTCTACACTTACTTTATCCACTCTTCCATTGAGGGGCATCTAGGTTGTTTCCAGGTTCTGGCTATTACAAACAATGCTGCTATGAACATAGTTGAACAAATGCTTTTGTAGTATGACTGGGAATCTCTTGAGTACATTTCCAAGAGTGGTATTGCTGGATCTTGAGGTAGGTTGACTCTCAATTTCCTGAGAAACTGCCACACTGATTTTCAAAGTGGTTGCACAAATTTGCATTTCCATTAGCAATGGATCCCTTATTCCAATCCTCTTCAGCATAGGATACCATTGGAGTTTTTGATTTTAGTCATTCTGACAGGTGTAAGATAATATCTCAAAGTTGTTTTGATTTGCATTTCCCTGATAGCTAAGGAAGTTGAGCATGACCTAAAGTGTCTTTTGGCCATTTGAACTTCTCTGTTGAGAATTCTCTGTTCAGTACAGTATCCCATTTTTAATTGGGTTATTTAGAATTTTAATGTCTATTTTCTTGAGTTCTTTATATATTTTGGAGATCGGACCTTTGTCTGATGTTAGGTTGGTGAAGATCTTCTCCCATTCAGTACATTGGCTCTTTGTCTTAATGACTGTGTCCTTTGTTTACAGAAGCTTCTCAGTTTCAGGAGGTCCCATTTATTCATTGTTGCACTTATTGTCAGGGCTACTGGGGTTATACTTAGTAAGTGGTCTCCTGTGCCCATGGGTTGTAGTCTACTTCACATTTTCTCTTGTATCAGGTTCAGTGTGTTCAGATAGATATTGAGGTCTTTAATCTATTTGGACTTGAGTTTTATGCACAGTGATAGACAGGGATCTATTTTCATTCTTCTACAGGTTGACATTCAGTTATGCCAGCACCATTTGTTGGAGATGCTTTCTATCTTCCATTGTATAATTTTAGCTCCTTTGTCGAAAATCGGGTGTTCATAGGTTTCTGGGTTAATATCCAGGTCTTTGATTCAATTCCATTGGTCAACATCTCTGTTTTTATGCCAATACCAAGTTGTTTTCATTACTGTAGCTCTCTGTAATAGAGTTTGCAGTCAGGGATAGTAATGCCTCCAGAAGTACCTTTATTGTATAGAATTGTTTTGACTATCCTAGGTTTTTTCTTTTTCCATACGAAGTTGATTATTGTTCTCTCAAGGTCTGTGAAGAATTTTGTTGGTATTTTGATGGGGATTGCATTGAATTTATGAATTGCCTTTGGTAGAATTGCCATTTTTACTATGTTCATCCTACCAATCCAAGAGTATGGAAGATCCTTCCAATTTCTGATGTCCTCTTCAACTTCTTACCTCAGAGCCTTAACGTTCTTGTCAAATAAATCTTTCACTTCCTTAGTAGTGTTACCCCATGATACTTTATGTTATTTGTGGCTATCACGAAAGGTAAAGTTTCTCTGATTTCTCTTTCTGCTTCGTTATCCTTTGTGTATATGAGAGAATCTGATTTTTTTTTACTTGATCTTCTATCCTGCCACATCACTTAAGGTATTTATCAGCTGTAGGAGTTCGTTGGTAGAGTTTTGGGGGTCCTTATATATACTATCATATCATCTGCAAATACCAAAAGTTTGACTACTTCCTTCCAATTCAAATCCCTTTAATCTACTTATGTTGTCTTATTACTATTACCAGAACTTCAAGCACTATGTTGAAGAGATATGGAGAGAGTGGACAACCTTGTCTTGTTCCTAATTTTAGTGGAATGGCTTTGAGTTTCTTTCCATTTAATTTGATGTTAGCTGTTGTCTTGCTGTATATTCCTTTTATTTAAGTATGAAACTTGTATCCCTAATTTCTCCAAGACCTTTATCATAAAGGGGTGTTGAATTTTGTCAAATGTTTTTTTCAGCATCTAATTAAATGATCATATGGTTTTATCTTTCAGTTTATTTATATGACAGATTATATTAATAGATTTTTCTATGTTGAATCAACCCTTTTTCTCTGGGATGAAGCCTACTTGATCATAATAGATAATATTTTGGATGTATTCTTGGATTTGGTTTGCCAGTATTTTTTTTTTGAGAATTTTTGCATCATGAGTGAGATTGGCCTGTAATTCTCTTTCTTGGTTGAGTCTTTGTGTGGTTTTGCTGTCAAGGTAACTGTAGCTTCAAAAAAAGAGTTTGGCAATGATTCTTTTGTTTCTATTTTGTGAAATACATTAAGGAGTATAGGTATCAGCTCTTCGTAGAAGTTCTGGTAGAATTCTGCATTAAAACCATCTGATCCCGGATTTATTTTGGTTGGGAGGCTTTTGATTACAGTTTCTATTTCTTTGCAACTTATAGGTCTATTTAAATTGTTCACCTGGTCTTGATTTAATTTTACTATATGGCACTTATCTAAAAAATGTCCATTTCTTTCACATTTACCAACTTTGTGGCTTTTGTACTAAGACCTAATGATTCTCTGAATTTCCTCTGTGTCTGTGGTGATGTCCCCCTTTTCATTTCTGATCTTGTTAATTTGCGTGTTCTCTGTCTGCCTTTTGATTAGTTTGGATAGGGGTTTATCAATCTTGTTGATTTTCTCCAGGATCCAGCTTTTTGTTTCATTGATTCTTTGGATTGTTTTCTGTGTTTCTATTTTGCTGATTTCTTTTTTTTTTCTTTCTTTTTTTTATTTTACTGAGAATGGGAAGTGATCTCTTGTGCCCATCTGTTGTAGGGTACAACATCTCAAAGTTGTTTTGATTTGCATTTCCCTGATTGCTAATGAGGTTGAGCATGACCTTAGGTGTCTTTTGGCCATTTGAACTTCTTCTTTTGAGAATTCTCTGTTCATTTCAGTGCCCCATTTTTTAATTGGGTTAATTAGCATTTTAGAGTCTAGTTTCTTGAGTTCTCTATATATTTTGGAGATCAGACCTTTGTCTGTTGCGGGGTTGGTGAAGATCTTCTCCCAGTCAGTAGGTTGCCTTTTTGTCTTAGTGACAGTGTCCTTTGCTTTACAGAAGCTTCTCAGCTTTAGTAGGTCCCATTTATTCAATGTTGTCCTTAGTGTCTGTGCTGCTGGGGTTATACTTAAGAAGCGATCTCCTGTGCCCATTTGTTGTAGGGTACTTCCCACTTTCTCTTCTATCAGGTTCAGTGTGTTCGGACTGATATTGAGGTCTTTGATCCATTTGGACTTGAGTTTTGTGCAAGGTGATAGATATGGGTCTAATTTCAATCTTCTACAGGTTGACATCCAGTTGTGCCAGCACCATTTGTTGAAGATGCTTTCTTTCTTCCATTGTATACTTTTAGCTCCTTTGTCGAAAATGAGGTGTTCATAGGTTTGGGGATTAAATTCCGGGTCTTCTATGCGATTCCATTGGTCGACTTCTCTGTTTTTATGCCAATACCACACTGTTTTCATTACTGTAGCTCTGTGATAGAGTTTGAAGTCAGGGATGGTAATGCCTCCAGAAGATCCTTTATTGTATAGGATTGTTTTGGCTATCCTGGGTTTTTTATTTTTCCATATAAAATTGATTATTGTCCTCTCAAGATCTGTGAAGAATTTTGATGGGACCTTGATGGGAATTGCATTGAATCTATAAATTGCCTTTGGTAGAATTGCCATTTTTACTATGTTGATCCTCCCAATCCAAGAGCAAGGGAGGTCCTTCCATTTTCTGGTATCCTCATCAATTTCTTTCTTCAATGCTTTAAAGTTCTTGTCAAATAGATCTTTCACTTCCTTGGTTAGAGTTACCCCGAGATATTTTATGCTGTTTGTGGCTATTGTGAAAGGTGAAGCTTCTCTGATTTCCCTCTCTGCTTCCATATCCTTTGTGTATAAGAGGGCGACTGATTTTTTGGAGTTGATCTTGTATCCTGCCACATTACTAAAGGTATTTATCAGCTGTAAAAGTTTCTTGGTGGAGTTTTGAGGGTCACTTATGTACACTATCATATCATCTGCAAATAACGAAAGTTTAACTTCTTCCTTTCCAAGTCAAATCCCCTTGATCCCCTTATGTTGTCTTATTGCTATTGCTAGAACTTCAAGCACTATGTTGAAGAGGTATGGCGAGAGTGGGTTTCTGAGTTTAGTGTTCCTGAGTTTAGTGGGATGGCTTTGAGTTTCTCTCCGTTTAATTTGATGTTAGCTGTCGGCTTGCTGTATATAGCTTTTATTATATTTAGGTATGACCCTTGTATCCCTAGTCTCTCCAAGACTTTTATCATAAAGGGATGTTGAATTTTGTCAAATACTTTTTCAGCATCTAATGAAATGATCATATGGTTTTTTTCTTTCAGCTTATTTATATGATGGATTACATTGATAGATTTTCGTATGTTGAACCAGCCCTGCATCTCTGGGATGAAGCCTACTTGATCATAATGGATAATTTTTCTAATGTGTTCTTGGATTCGGTTTGCCAGTATTTTGTTGAGGATTTTTGCGTCGATGTTCATGAGTGAGATTGGCCTGTAATTCTCTTTCTTGGTTGAGTCTTTGTGTGGTTTTGGTATCAGAGTGACTGTAGCTTCATAAAAGGAATTTGGCAATGACTCTTCTGCTTCTATATTGTGAAATACATTAAGGAGTATAGGTATTAGGTCTTCTTGGAAGTTCTGGTAGAATTTCGCATTGAAACCATCAGGTCCTGGGCTTTTTTTGGTAGGGAGGTTTTTGATAACAGCTTCTAGTTCTTCGTGACTAACAGGTCTATTTAGGTTGTTCACCTGGTCCTGGTTTAACTTTGGTATATGGTATTTATCTAAAAACGTGTCCATTTCTTTTACATTTTCCAGTTTTGTGCCATACAGGCCTTTGTAGTAAGATCTAATGATTCTTTGAATTTCCTCTGTGTCTGTGGTTATGTCCCCCTTTTCATTTCTGATCTTATTAATTTGCATATTCACTCTCTGGCGTTTTATTAGTTTGGATAGAGGTTTATCAATCTTGTTGATTTTCTCCAGGAACCAGCTTTTTGTTTCATTGATTCTTTGGATTGTTTTCTGTGTTTCTATTTTGTTGATTTCAGCCCTCAGTTTGATTATTTCCAGTCTTCTACTCCTCCTAGGTGAGTCTGCTTCTTTTTTTTCTAGAGCTTTCAGGTGGGCTGTTAAGTCTCCAATGTGTGCCTTCTCTGTTTTCTTTAAGTGGGCACTTAGTGCTATGAACTTTCCTCTCAGGACTGCTTTCATAGTGTCCCATAAGTTTGAGTAGGTTGTTTCTTTATTTTCATTGAATTCAAGGAAGACTTTAATTTCTTTCTTTATTTCTTCCTTGATCCAGGTGTGGTTCAGTAGTTGACTGTTCAGTTTCCATGAGTTTGTAGGCTTTCTGGGGGTAGGGTTGTTGTTGAATTCTAACTTTAATCCATGGTGATCTGATAAGATACAGGTGGTTACTAATATGTTTTTGTACCTGTGGAAGTTTGCTTTGTTACCGAGTATGTGGTCAATTTTCGAGAAGGTTCCATGAGCTGCAGAGAAGAAGGTATATTCTTTCCGATTTGGGTGGAATATTCTATAGATGTCTGTCAAGTCCAATTGATTCATTACCTCCATTAATTCTCTTAGTTCTCTGTTAGGTTTCTGTCTGATTGACCTGTCCATTGGTGAGAGAGGAGTGTTGAAGTCTCCCACTATTAGTGTGTGCGGTTTGATGGCTGCCTTGAGTTTTAGTAATGTTTCTTTTACGTATGTGGGTGCTTTTATATTAGGGGCGTAGATATTCAGGATTGAGACTTCCTCTTGATGAATTGATCCTGTTATGAGTATAAAATGTCCCTCTCCATCTCTTCTGATTGATTTAAGTTTGAAGTCAAGTTTGTTAGAAATTAGTATGGCCACACCTGCTTGTTTCTTAGGTCCATTTGCTTGATAAGCCTTTTCCCAGCCCTTTACTCTGAGTAGGTGCCTGTCTCTGTGTTTGAGGTGTGTTTCTTGTAAACAGCAGAATGTTGGATCCTGCTTTCGTATCCAATCTCTTAGCCTGTGCCTTTTTATAGGTGAGTTGAGCCCATTGACATTAAGTGATATTAATGACCAGGGGATGTTAACTCCGGTCACTTCTTTAGTAGTAGAGTTCGTGTGCGTCCCTTCTTTGAGTTGCGCTGGTGACGGGTCTCTAGATGTCTGAGTTATTGTGGTCATTGTTGGACTCCTTGGTTAGAGATTTTCCTTCTATTACTTTCTGTAAGGCTGGATTTGTGGCTACGTATTGCTCTCAGTTTGATTATTTCTAGTCTTCTACTCCTCCTGGGTGAGTCTGCTTTTTTTCCCCCTAGAGCTTTCAGCTGTGCTGTTAAGTCTCCAATGTATGCTTTCTCCATTTTTTATGTGGGCACTTAGTGCTATGAACTTTCTTCTTAGCACTGCTTTCATTGTGTCCCATAAATTTGGGTATGTTGTGTCTTTATTTTCATTGAATTCAAGGAAGACTTCAATTTCTTTATTTCTTCCTTGAACCAGGGGTGGTTCAGTGAGAAGGGGAGGATGGGAAGAGCTTGGGGGAATGGGGCAGTTGGGATGGAGGTAGGGTGGGAGCCCAGTCTGTTTGCATGAGCACCTTCCTAGACCTGGATGTAAGGGGGAGGACCTTGGACTTCCCACAGAGCAGGGAACCCTGACTGCTCTTGGACTGGAGAGGGAGGAGGAGGGGAGTAGAAGGAGGGGGAAGGAAATGGGAGGTGGGTAGGAGACAGAAATTTTTTAATAAAAAAGTAAATTAATAATTAAAAAATTAAAACAATGCTAAATTTTTCATGGTAGCTTTATTAATAAAACCAAACTAGAAAATAAATCACAGAAAAGATAAATGTATGCAGACAACACTATGGATGGAGTCCAAAGTTTAAAAAGTGCAAAATAACTATTTGCAATTAATTATATGATGTTTACCCAAAACTGAATCTCCATCAGGAAAAGACTCATCTGTGTTACCTTTTTCTTTTCTAACTAATATTTTTATTGATTTTTTGCCTCATTTGTTCCCAGTCCTTCCATGTGTGTTTCCCCTGCAGTTTTGACATACCGTGCCCCAACAATATAATAATTGAAAAAGACAAGTTCAATTTTTGTTGTCCATACACTTACTGGAGCACGGTCCAACTCCCAGTGACCAGTCCCCATAAAAAAAATATTGAGTACTTCTCAATTGACACCTCCACCAGAAGCTATCAATGGTGGCAATCTATACCACAGCATCCTATCACAATTTTTAAAAGTTCTCATCAAGGCTTCTTTTTTATGCTGCTACTTTAGTGGAGGGGTTGGAGTATACATGTTATCACAGAAGATTTTCACATACCTCTTTCTCAGTTGTACTTCTGAAGTCATTGATATCACTGTCCAAGTGATATCACTTTATATTCAGGTTGAGCCAGATCATGGGCTTCCTTATAGTTCCTAATGACAGCACAGACCACAAACATGGCACTCAACTACAGTATGACTAAGGATTCAGACAAGGACCTCAGAGGCAGCCCAGACTAAAAAATATCAACATGGCCTCAGGTGGCAGCATAGGCAACTCACATCAATATGGTCCCAGTGGCACTACTGCCCACAGAAATTAACATGGTTTTGGACTGCAGTATAGACCATGGACGTCTTCATGGTGTTCAGTCATTAACATTGGCTGTGGAGATTAACACAGTCACTGTCTGCTGTAGAACCATAAACCCAGACATAGTCCTTGGTGGCAGCAATGGCCCAGATATCACTTTGTCCTCAGGTGTCACTGCAGGTCACCTAGACTTATATGACCCTGGCATCATCATGGTCCACAGACCTCAACATGGCTTCAGGCTGGAACACAGATTACAGTTATCCACATGATGGCAACATGGGCCCCAGACATCAATGCAATAGAACCATGACCAAGCTTTCTTGGCCCTCAGTGGTAGCTGGAACCTAGATATCACTATGGCCTCAGGTTGTTGCACAAGCCAATCATATACATATGGCCCCTAAAGGCAATATAGACCAAGGACATCAATATGGCCTCAGGCCAAGGCACAGATCAGATGTCCATGTGGTACTAGGTCATAATACAGGCCACAGATATATAGACAGTCCTTGGCTACATCAGGGCCACTGACCCCCACATGGGCCTCAAGAGCTTCATAGACCATAGTGGTTCTTCAAGGAAGTCCAATTCAGAAGGTAAACCTTTCCTCATCTTATCTACCCCATTGGCAAAAGAAGGTAATCCTGAGGCTGGGAAGTGTATTCAGCATCTGAGTCTGTGTGTACGTAAGTTCCAGGCTGAGGCAGTTCTTATCATTGGCCACACTGGGCAATGATATTCTTTTCCATGAAGCTCACCCCCCTCTCGTACTTTTCACCATTATCACATCTCCACTTCTCCCTTTCTCCATTGCTCAAGATCTGCTTCATTCTTCCATCTGTCTCACCTCTCCATTGCTCATTTCTTCATTGTACTGGTTGCCATTAGCCCTGTGCATCCCATTTAGAGTCAGTAGACGGGGTGGTCTTCTAATGATCTGGCTTCTTCCAAAGCCAGCTCTGGGTGGGAGTAGAGGTGGGAGGCAAGTGTTGAAATAAGAGCGGCAGGGCTGCGTCCCCGGCACCCGGCCGCCCGCATGGCTAGTTTATGCCCAGAAATAACAACACACAAACTGTATTCATTTAAAGAACTGCTTGGCCCATGAACTCTAGCCCTTACAGGCTAATTCTCGCACCTGGACTAGCCCATTTCTAATGATGTGTGTAAGCACCCCAAGGTGCGCTTACCGGGAAGATTCTAGCCTTCGTCCATCCTGGGAGAGTGTAGCATGGCAAGCATGGCATCTCTGCTCCAGCAGAGCTGTCCGGTCTCTCCGGAAGCAGAGCAGAGTCTGACCTCACTTCCTCTTCCGCCCAGAATTCTATTCTGTTTACTCCTCCCATCTATGTTCCAGCCATGAGGCCAAGCAGCTGGTTTATTATAACTTAACCAATGAAATCAACAGATTGATATATGACACTCCCACATCACTTCCCCTTTTTCTGTTTAAACAAAAAAA
>NW_026068299.1:234859-244936 GCF_014885135.2 Alexandromys fortis
AGGCTAGAATCTTCCCGGTAAGCGCACCTTGGGGTGCTTACACACATCATTAGAAATGGGCTAGTCCAGGTGCGAGAATTAGCCTGTAAGGGCTAGAGTTCATGGGCCAAGCAGTTCTTTAAATGAATACAGTTTGTGTGTTGTTATTTCGGGCATGAGCTAGCCAAGCGGCCGGCCGGGGTGTTGGGGACGCAGCCCCGCTGCCGCTTCATATTTCAACAGGCAAGTACCTCATTCTGGATTCTTATAAATGCTTACAATTATTGTTATTGAGTTAATAGCATTGTTCTCGGCAGGAAAAAAAGTAGAAGATCATAAAACAGATGAGAAAGTGGTGATTTAAAATACTGGAAATTGTTGAATGAAAGTGAAATAAACACAGTTAAGGATTTAACCATTTTTGATGGTGAAGGATGTTCCCCCATCCCATGAGGTATGAAGAAATGAGGCTTTGGTAATCGAAAGTCCATAAATAGAAGTAAGAAAATAACTTTAAATGGGGAAGAACACTCCATCCTAACACCCAAATCTTTTCTTTTCACTATAATAATGCTAACTATTTGAATGTTCTCTGCTACCAGTTCCCCAACATATGTACTCTATTTTCTTAAAATACTACCTTGAATCCTCATATTTTTCTAGTCTCTAGCACTACAAAAGATGCATTTCTGTCTCTCTAGTTCACCTTCCAGCTGCATGTTGGTACTGTTGTTGGCTGTGACAAGTCTCCAACATAAGAACTCCATGTAACACAAGGACCAAGTCATCTGAGTCTTCTTATTGGATTTTTTAGGTACATCAAGCTGTTTGAGTTCATACTTGGTTCTGCAACACTTGAGCATAAAATTTGCCTCAGCACTAAGAGCTAAAGATTAGTGGAGAAAGTCAACTCCTAGTTAATTCCTAGAATTAAGGAAGACATCCTATGTTTTCTGCTCCATCTGGGGCACAGGAATATGAACACTAATTCTCCTGGAGATGGGTTTTCATGCAGTCATTAGCTGAGGACCCAGTGGCAAGGAGTGAAAGCTGATCCTCATTGGCAGTCTGGGGCTATGTCTTTGGTACCATAGCTGGTTCTCATGGTCTTTCATGATCCATTCATCATCCCACTAACTAAAGACCACATAGTTAGATGCACATACAATGAAATTCAAGTGAATATAAGTTACAGGGCTGGAGAGATGGCTCAGAGGTTAAGAGCACTGACTGCTCTTCCAGAGGTCCTGAGTTCAAATCCCAGCAACCACATGGTGGCTCACAACCATCTGTAATGAGATCTGGTGCCCTCTTCTGGCCTGCAGGCATACATGGAGGCTGAACACTGTATATAATAAGTAAATAAATCTTTAAAAAAATTAAAAAAAGAATATAAGTTACATATACATGAGCATGTTTTTCAACATGTGGTTATGTACTTTAACAGACCAGCTGAAAAGAAATGTCATACAAAGTATCTGGAATATCTTAGTAGGGATGAAGTTTTGTAAATATTAATATATATAAAGATATATGTATAATTGCATGTATGTATTATAGATGTATATTATTTACTCATAAAATATGTGTAACTATTAACATACATGTTTGAAGCAATGAATAATGTCATGTAAAAGAATTACTTTCATGGAAACAGAGGACATTACATGAAATACATAAGAAACAAGATGCTTGACATAATTCTGTAATTCTTCATGACTAAACTGTATTTGGAATGATAGACTAGTACAATATGATTTTATATATATATATNTTGTGTGTGTGTGTGTGTGTGTGTATAATCTATACTGAAGTAGAAATGAAGCTGTCTGTGGGAGAGGAGAAAGAGTGAGAATGGTCAGAGTAAATTTTCTACTTCTATGAAACCCATCACTATGTACAATTAATATGTCAAGTAAAGTTTGCTTTTAAAAGGCTGTGTTGTTCAGTCACTGTAGCTTATATGCCTTTGAACACTTAATAAGAAACTCTTGACTTAAAAGATATTGGAAAGGAGAGACCTCTAAATTAACACAAAAACAAAATATGCCCAAACAATGAACTTTCCTCTGTATACTAACTTTTAAAATGTCAAGGACTCAGAGATGACTCTTATAAATTATTTTAAAATCTTGCAAAATTCATAAATGTTTCCAGTGATGCATGGGATTTTTAAAATATGTAATGCTTCAGGATACATTGATAACTATGGATTTAAAATATTGGGTAGAAAAATTGGAGGCATGGCTCAATCGATAAGAGTACTGGTTGCTTTTCCAGAGGCCCTGGTTCAATTTCTAGCATCCACAACGCAATTCACAACTGTTCCTGGCTCCAGTTCCAGGATGTCTGTTGCTTACATCTGACCTCTCTTTGAACAGCATACATGCATTACACAAGCACGTATGCAATCAAAACACCCACATCCATAATTCTTTTAAATAATGAATTAAAAGCTTCTATTTCAAAACAAAATTGCACCTGTAACTTATATATAAATATGATTCAGTGTTTCTAAGACAGTAGTTGATTTACAGAAATTTTAGAGTAAGTATCTTTGTATCCTAAAACTAATTCCTCAATAGTATATTTTTGCCAACTTTTAGAGAAGGAACAACAATATACATTCTTAAACAGAAAAATGCTGAGTGAAAGCAAGGTGGCTTTCACTAAAGACAATCGAGACAGTTCCCAGGGGCACTGAAGTCAACAGACGCACAGCTACTTGAGTACACATTGGGTATGGAGTACAGGTGAGCTCAGGAAGAGCCAGGTGAATTGGTATCCACAGTGTGGGATACTTCTCCCTAAAGAAATGTGGCTTATTGGGCAATAGCCTCCCCCCAAAAAGAGAGCCCTATTATGACCTGATGTTTTCTCAGAGAACTCAGTGATCACCTGGAATTTTGATGAGGGATTATATTTCAGTCTCACAAAAACTAGAAATAACTGTAGTCCAGTAAGAACACCTTTTCCTTATTTTCAATTTCTCCCATGAGTTAATCCTATCAGACCCAGGTTCTTCCCTTGTCCATATCATTGCAGTAACCACATTTGCCTGAAGCAGCAAGTTCTTTATCTTCTTCTCAAAATTAACTGAAAAATGTTGCATCAGGATGTAGGGGTGTGGATAGATCTCATGGAAAGTATTGAGCAACTCAGTCATAACTCATGTCAGGAGGGTAAAGTTCACTCCAGGGGCCAGGACAGGGCATTTCTGTGTCAGCACAGAGAAGTTCCTATACAGAGCTGGGAAGAATAAAGAGGAAGTTCCACTCCTTCCTCTTTTATGATTTATGTTTTCTATATTATGACACCTATTATTTAAAAACTAAAAACTCACCATTCTCTGACAAAAAAAAGTAGAAAAACTGCCTCTAGGCTAGGCAGGAGGGAGGAATTGTGGCCCGGCAATGCATCCTGAATGGAATGGATTTTCTGACACTGACCAAGGAGATTTATATGCTTTTGCTAGGTACTTTTCCGAAGGATTAAAGATAGCTGCTAAAAAAGAGTTCTTTGTTACCTAGTAATCCACAGATATTAAAAAAACAAGTTATAAGATTTACAGAGATTTAAAACTGTAAATAGGCCATCCTTACTGGAGGCAGCTTTAAAAGTTTTTAACAACTAAGACCAAAGTGTTGAGAGATAAGAACTTTTGGATAAGTTGAAAGCCACTGTGACCTTTTCAGATGATGAAATGCAGTTAAATTTACAGATACCCATCAAAGCATTGGTGTCTTGCCCTCAGTGAGAAGATTATCTTTGCTGAAAGTCCTGCATCCAATGATAAGATATAGTTGGACTCTTGCTTGTTGACAACAAAGGTTTCCAGGAGTGTTTACAGAAAACAACCACCCTCTGGACTGGCCCAACACCATGATAATACAGTTGTGAAACTAACCAGTTCATCTATCTCCATCTAGATTAAACAATACCCAATGATTCTGGAAACAAAAAGGGAAACCGAAGTCCATATTGCTAGTATTAGAGACACAGGCATCCCGTCGCTTTACCTGTCACAACAGATCACACCTCTCCTGCTTGGGACTTCTAATTCACATGAGTCTGCTTATTCCATGAAAGGAGCTATACACTTCCTTGGACTAGAAAGATGCATTCTTCAGCCTACTACTTTCAGGAGTGATTCATTCCATCTTTTCTTTTAAATTGGCACCCCCAGAGGAAAGTTACAATGCTGAAATTACTTGACCAGACCACCACAAGGACTTAAAAATTTTCCAATCTTGTTTGATGAGATACTAAATTCTGACCTCTTGCCCTTCCCTCAGTGGCTTTCCAGGACCATATTCTTACAATATGTAAATGGAATCATCCTAGACTCTAAAACTACAGTAAATTATGAAAACAGTGGCTGGGGGGGCTTCTGTAGGAGTTACAGACTTTGTGCTATAGAATGCTAAGGAAGTCCAACTTTGTAAAAAAGAGGATACTATCCTGGATACCAGTTGAGCAGAGGCAAAGAAGCCTGTATCAGAGTAGGATTGCTGTCATCACTCTGATTCGAATTCCAAAGACTAGGAGACAAGTTCAAGAGGTCCTAGGTATAAGTGAATATTTCTGCATCTGGATACAGATTTTGTGGAAATACATGAGCACAAAATGGGACACTGAAACTATAACACAGACTGAGACAAAACAAAAGACGTTTGAGACTTTAATAACAACTCTGAGCGTGGGTTCAGACCCAGGACTTCCAGATGTCTCAAAACCCTTTCATCTGCTTGTGCATTGAACAAAAGACATTACAAAAGGTGTTTTAATCCAAACTTTGGGGTCATGATAATACCCTGTGACATATTTTACCAAATGATTATACCCTGTAGTCATAGAACGGCCTAGCTGTCTAAGAACTATGACAGCTACTGATAAGACTGATTCAGAAAAACAAACTAACAAAGAATTAATTCTGGGTCAGGATCTTATACTCACAGAACCAAAAACAGGGTACCTCAGTCCAGAGTGCAAAATTGATTGAGCTGACCCAGGTTCTCTGATGGGGAAAAGAAAAATACATTGCCATATACACAGGCACTTTCTATGTTTTTATTACCACATGTGTCCACATTATGACCTATAGAGAAAAGAGCCTTCTCAACACTGTGGGATAGGACATTAAAAACAAAAAATCTTGGCCCTTTGAGAAAGCTATTTGTCTTCTCCTTCTAGTTATTATCCTCTGATGTTGAGTATATTATAACAAAGACACCCCTAAATCAAAAGGTAACTAGGTTGCTGACATGGTAACCTGACAAATGGCCCTAATACTAGTAGCATATATAGAAATTCTGGTGACATAGCCTGGCCTGGTGCTACTAAAGACTCCATAGGAAAACCAAAAGTACATTCAGATCTAAACATAATTGGAAAGCTTGAACCAATGGGTTGGTGGGAACCAAAGAGAAAGATCATTCTCCCAGAACGATTAGCATGATGATAACTGACCTTTGACATATTACCCAACTTGTTATGCAATACCCAGACTGGACAGCCTGGCATGGGATGTCCCAGCCAGATGCCAGGTTTATTCTCACGTAAATCCAAAACAGAAAGTCTCTACCTAGGAAGAAGTCTGAATGAGAGGCTAACACCCGAGAAAACTCTTGAAAACTAACTTCATAAAGACCCAGCCTGCCAAGGGAGGGAATGAGTACTTGCTACATTTTATAGATCACTTTTCCAAGTGGGAAGAAGTGTCCCTCAAGCAGAACTGTTCAAAGGGTAGCTTAAAAACTCCTTCAGGAACTGGTCTGCTGATTTGGCCTTCCCCTAACAATAAGGCCTTTGAATGTCCAGATTTTTACAGCAAAATCACCCAATTAATAGCTAAAAATGTAAACATAAACTAAGAACTTTATTATACATATAGACCTAATAATTCAGGGCAGGTATTAAAAAGTAAACCAATATTAAAAAACCCTTAACACTCATTACAATACAATGAAAGATGAATAGATTTTCCCTTTGTTTTATTTTAGGCCTGCTGTACTCCTTATAGGGAGGGATTTACCTACTATTAGATTATATTGAAAATTCTCCCCACTACTTCCTCAGATCAGAGACCAGCAGTTGGCAGAACTCCCTGCATTCCATTCTCAAGTCAAAACAGGTTCTCCGGTGCTCCATAAAGGCTATCTAAAGGTAGGAAGTATTTTATCAGTGAGATGTAGGGTCCTTTGCAACCCTCCTCCGTCCATCCATGCCTGTTGATCTTCTGCACTCATCAGCAGCTGTTGAGAGCTAGTGATTAAAATCGTTGTATGTTAAAATGATATTTCAAAGTCCTTCTTATCTTTTCTCTTTTAAAACTTTTTAGTTCCTTCTCCAGCAATGTTTATTGAGCTTTATAGGGGAAGGCATAAATGTGCAGTTTAGAGCTGAGCACTCAATTTTCATGTCCTCTCAGGACCTTGTAATGACAAAATCACTGCCTTCATGGTTGTTTGCTCGACAGTGCGGTTTCTCTGATTAAGTCTGAGAGTCTATTCTTCAGATATTGTACTTTTTGACTATATTTCTCTACTACATAATTTTACTTAATTTCAACATGTGTTTCTATTCTTTGAGAATTTCATTCATATCTACTGGTGTAGGGTATCCAAAAGAGAAGACAACTGAGACACAAGTTCAAGCCAATAGAAACTTTTTATTATCTGGCCTGTGACTACACTGGGTGTTTGTGATCCCAATGTAGCTCAAGCTTTTCTCAGTATGAGCTTTAAAGTATAAAACCTATATCCTGCTTTGGCATACTTTAGTTAGAGGAACACTTAGCCAGAACCAGAACTCTAGAAGTAAAAAATGGCAAGGGTAGTACATTTAATATCAACCCCAAAATGATGAAATTTGATGAATTGGGTCTTTGTTTTAATTTAGTCAATCAGTGTTGTCTATATGCTGAATTTTATGGCCTAAATGTTACTTCTAGCAACTATCATGTGAATAGTCTCTCACACTGCTCTTATTTTAAAAAGAACTAATTCACTCACAAGAGTAATTAAAATAAAAAACACGACTAAAAGTCTTAATGTTTGAAAAGAGTTAAGGGATGTAAAACATAGAAGAGAAAATTTAAAAATATTGAGAAAAAATAAGAGAGACATATATATGTAAGTGGTTAAGAAGAAAATTAAAATTGAGCAAAGTATAACTAATTCTAGTAACTTATTAATAGAACTAATGGTTCAGATTTATAAGAGATTCAAGTTACAAGTACTAGTATTTCTTGTTTCCACCATAATTGTATTTAAGTCATTTTTAGTAGAACTTTTAAAGAACATAAGTAACAGTAATAAATAAATTTGCCACTTGTCCTAAGAAGTTTTGTCTAAGGATAGTGTTACATAATACCTGGAGCCTTTACCCTATATTTATAATATCTTGCTTTTTAGCCTGTATTTCATAGCTTTCTCAGAAATTCTTGAAACCTCAACTAATCAGAACCAAATTACCTACAATCAGGTAGGAGGACTACATACATAGGTGAAGATCCAATGACCTTGTCTATCCCCTTCTTTTTAAAGGAATAATGACTCTTAGCAGTCCATCTCTTGTTGGCACACACTTTTAATACCAGCTTTTGGGAGGCAAAGGCAGGTGGATCTCTGTGAGTTCAAGGCTAGTCTGGTCTACAAGAGCTAGTTCCAGGACAGGTTCCAAAGCTACAGAGAAATTTTGTCTCAAAAAGCAAACAAACAAAAGTCCAACAGACAACATAAAATAATGAGAAAACAGCAAGAACAACAACAACAAATAAAACAGTACAGCAATGCAATGGGGCAAGACCAGAGGAACTCAAATAAAGAATGGCAACTTTCATTCATACACCAGAACGAGAAGACAGTTGGTCATTTCCTCTGCCCTGTATATTGGGTCTACTCATTTGCTCTCACCTTTGTCTCTCCAGAGGTCGAGACTTCAAAGCAGAACAAACAGCTCATGAAGTCAGAAGTCAAAGAGCTTCAGAAGCACATTGACCAGCAATCCTTTCTTTCATTTTGTAGTCTGGGATCCCTGGAGACTAAAATGACCACCTTGAATTTGCTACCTCTGGAGCCTAACTACTACTAGCAACATTTAATTTGTGGCACTTATGGTAACAGGATCCACAGAATTCCAGATAAACCAGGACCTACCCAGTACCCATGTCTGAGTCTTCTCTATTCCAGGGACCTTGCTGGGTTATGAACTCTCGAACCTTGAAAAAAAGATCATAGACTTCATCTAACTGTCATTGCAATTTTTATTGATGACCATTACCAGTACATTAATCTCTGAGTCAGACTTGAGAGTACCTTGTTAAGGGTAGCAATGGAAGGATTTAAAGGTATAAACTACAGGAAGGATTTGAGTATCTCTACAATCAAGCCAGGAGCTGTTTTGCTCTGAAGAGATTAGGTAGTCGAGGAAATTGCAGAATAATCCTTGATGTCTGTATAAGCAGATTATAGAAGTCAAAGAGAAGTTAGTCATATCATAGATGGTCATGACTGTACATTTCTGGGTGGGAGACACTGTGTCAGGGTTATTGTGAACTTCTCAATGAACTGGGTCAATGACAAATTACTAGTGGGTACCAAGATGGGTACCAAGAATAAAGTTTCTTTAGTCATCAAAAGGGGATGAGGTTTCAAAAGAGTATGAGTTCTTTTAAAGTGTAGAGAGAGAACGAAAAGAATACATTATATACAGGTAGAAGATTGTAGGAGATTGTTAATTACTATATTAATATTTTTATTATTCTCTCCTATTATATCCTGACTATAGTTTTCCTCCCTCCCCTCTCCCAACCTCTCCCCTCCCTGAAATCTATCCCATCAACCTCTCTTCTCCTCCATATCCATCCTTCCTCCATCTCTCCTCAGAAAAGAACAAACTTCCAAGGGATATCAACCAAACATTGCATAATGTGCTAAAATAAGACCAGGCAAATACCATCATATCAAGGCTGGATAAGGCAACCCAGTAGGAGGTAAAGGGTACCACAAGTAGGAAAAAAAAGTCAGTAACTACCCCTGCTCCCACTCTTAGGAATCCTAAAAGCAACAAGATAGTTATATATAATATATATGCAGAGGGCCTCCGTTAGTCCCCTACAGGCTAACTGATCTCTGTAAGTGTCCCATGAGTCCCAGTCAATTGATTCTGTTGGCCATGTGTGTTCTCATGGTGTCCCTGAACACTCAGGTTTCTCCAAACTTACCTCCCTTTCCTCCACAGGACTCTCTGAACTCTGTATAATTTTTGACAGTGGGACTCTGCATCTGCCTCCATGGTCAGCTTGATGAAGTCTTTCTAGTGTCTTTGATGAGGATTCTGCTTGACTCCAGTTCCAGAATACTCTGCAGCCATGGCAAACTCTGGATCAAAGGATTTGTGGATGAGTTGATGTCCCGTCACTCCATTTGAGGCCTTGCCTGGTTACAAAAGATGACTGGTTTATGCCTCATGTACCCCGTTACTAGGAGTCATTGTTAGGGTTATTGTAGATTTTATGGAGTTTACATTGCATGAGTTTTCCACCTTACCCATGAAATTTCCCCCAGTTCTGTTTATTTGTCCCAATATTTTCTCCATCTCCCCAAGTTGAGCCCTCCTCTTCCTAACCCCCAACAGCAGGCCTCCCACCAAATCTATTCTATTTCCTCTTCCTAGGCATAATCTTGCTTCTACCTAAGGCCCTTCTTGTTACTTGGCCTCTCTGAGTCTGTGGGTTGTAGCATGATTATATTTTCCTTTGAAATTAATATTCACTTATAAGTGAGTACATACCATGCTTGTCTTTCTGGCTCTGTAATATCTCACTCAGAATGATTTTTTATAGTTCCATTCATTTGCCTGGAAATTTCATGATATTATTTTTGTTTGCTTTTTTCTTTTTTTATTGCCTTATTGAGCTACACATTTTTTCCAAATCTAGCAAAAAAAAATCATATTGAGTGAGGTAAACCAGACCCAGAAAGACAGATATAATATGTACTCACTCATAAATGGCTTATACATAAAACAAAGAAAAAACAGCCTATAGTCTGCAACTCCAGAAAACCTAGACAACAATGAGGACCCTAAGAGAGA